>NW_024537791.1:0-39536 GCF_016628075.1 Suillus paluster | reverse complement strand
GGGCAAGTAAGTGGGCGGGATGAACACCTGAAAGGGATAAGGAAAGTGACAGAGGAAATGAGGTTGACATCACGGTTGAACATCGCCCAGTTAGGACGGAGCCCAAAATCAGTATTCCTTTCGATATCGTGGGCGGGGGAGCGGGCAGGCGGGCAACGACGATGAGGTAGTGGGGGAGCGATGAGCGCATAGGAGCTTTATTATAACTCCGCTTCAATTGCCGAACTTGCCGAGCGTGCACCCAGACTTTGTCGCAGACGCAGACCTGCACCCAGACCGGCGTAACTTGCCATTCACGCAATCTCATATGCAACACACTGGAAGATACAAAGTATTCCCCAGGTATTACCGTATATGGTCTGCATATGGGAGACTGACCGTCTCATGTGACTCTATCTCATTTGTGTTCCTCTTCTCGATTGTACCAGAATGAAGCCATAAATCCCGACTTCATACATCCCACCATGATAACTTGAAGGATCACCTCCTTCGACCCGAACTTTTCATTTGCCAAGCTGACAGCGGTCGGGGTTGGGACAGGGGTCCCAAGACTAGATAGTACTGTCCTACATAGAGTTTCACTCTCATGGACAAAAAATTGGAATCTAAAAAAAGCTGACAGCAAGGTGTCTTGTGCACTCGCGAGTGTGATACTGGTTAGTAGTATTTAACTCCCTGCTTGGCTTTAAATTGTACTGAGCTTATCACGCGGCCGACAAGCAGTCACCACGTCAATTCTGAATATAAGCACACGAAAAAAGGTATTTTGCGCAGCCAAATCTGAACTTTAAGCTGCCACAGCTTCACGTCTATGACTAACGTAGTTACCTATATGGAACCCGAGAAAGTTCAGGGGCTACGCCGAAAGGCTAGGCCCCTGTATTGGTATATGTCGTTCGCAGAATCTTAAGGTCTAGAGCGCGGGACCAACCGTTCCGTCCTTACATATGTTAGACAACCCACCTTAGGTGTACCTTTCTTTTCAAGGCAGGTCATGAGTCCGTAACGGCTATCGCAGCCTACCCTTAACAATAAGGCACGGACCGTTTACTCCTGCCCAAACATGCTTAAAAGGAAGAGTTCCTACGTAGAACTAGAAGTACAAGCGGTCGGGGCAGCGGCAAGCCCCCTGACGAGAGCTTTCGCAGGCTCGAAACCGCTGCCTCCCGCATTACTAGCCCCTCCCTCCCGTTGTAGCAGCGCCCTATCTTCGGAGACGGTGGACTGCAGCACGCGTGCATAGGGGTGGTCTGCCTAGTACACTTCTACTCGTAGACTACACTCTGCAAGCTCGGCTAGACTCGGATTTAGCTGTCGAAGGAGAGCTGTCGAGTAAGGTGACGACCGGAGCCCAGTCGTAAGATTCTCGGATCCATCATCCTGTGAACGGATGAGGTATAAGGTATTGTGAAGGAGGAGTATCAAAAACAGCATTGTTTACCATGACGTTGATAGGCCGATGTGCGGGATTATTGTAACCGCTTACCATCACCTGGGGGGAGAGTATTCTAATAGGGGATTGGGATGATGCAACTGATTTGGCAATTCTCGTAACAGATAGTGTCTAAGTACTAGTGTACACCCGGCTGTCTGCAGACGAACATTGCTTCTCCTGTTGGATGTCTCGTCGCCCCCGCCTCTTCAGATCACATTCAGCAGTTATTCTTCATAGTTGCTGTAACCGGACAAGACTCATACCCAAATAAAAGATTGGCGGTCTCCTGATGATCGCTAGCATGTCACCGAGAACAATGAGGATATCCAGAAAGCACTTACGTTGTCATACTCACAGGCTACTGATGAATCGCCACCTGACAAGTTGGCATTTGTGTAACTGCCAGCGTATCAGTTAATTTGTTCAATGAAGATGTGTGGGTTCGACACACGTACAAGCAAAATGTGAACTGGTCGAATGGGTTGGTACTGGACAGGTGTGAGACACTGCCGTCGACCTTCAATGAGCCTGGGCACTGTATACACGCATTGACACCAGCGAGGGAGCTGAGCAGTGCAAAAATGATGGAGGGAAGGGAAGTAAACATGATGGAGTTTGTGGAAGGGAATGAGGCAAAGCCATTGGAGCAAGCAAAGGTTTTATACTTCCAGTGTGAACGTAAAGGCGTTCATCGCTTTGCTGCTGAGATGCCCTACTTGAGGCAAAACGGTTGAGCCAAATGCATGATAATCACCAGACTCGAAAAGAACTGTGAAGTCATGACAAGCTGATGTGGCAAGCACTCAAAAGGGGGTGTGCGGCACCAGTGTCGTGGGGGCTAGGTGAAAATTACGCGGTCGTGACGCGGCACCTGGCCGTTGCATTCGGAAATTGTTGTCCTGGGTCGTCCGATCAGGTTCGCAATCCAAAAATTGAAAATAGGAAATTTCAGAAAAATTATCCTCGCATCACACACCCGCTCTAGCCTCACAGAAGACTCATTAACGACGCCGTACAGGCAACATTATCAACAAAGACATGAAAGAAAGAGTTTCGGAGCTGATCGAGGAAGGTTGGACAGTGGAGGAGATGGCCGAGTCCAGACATCCTACATCAGCGGAAGGCATTGGACGCTGGGCTGACCGGATGAAGGATCGGTAGACCCACTAAATTGCCATAGAGTATGTCCTCGACGTCTCACTACAGGGATCAGCAAAGCTGTGCCACCTCGTCACCCAATTACCACCCTTTTCCTTGATGAAATCCAAACGGCACTGCTGCTTCACGACAACCTTCGCGACCCTCGACTTATCATATACATACAAGTATGACCCTCGTGGTGGCAGCGTTTGACCTTTCCATGATGTCTCGATGTGCTGGAATGGTATTTCGAAGGATGCTCCTTCTCGTGACGTATTGCAGGCCTCGGATCATATTCTGCCCTACTCGCATGCTCTTCAGTGCCTAAGGCATCAATTTTTCGAGGACGGAGGCGCCAAGGAGGTAGCTTGATGTAAGTTTTGCTGTTCTCTCTCTCAATAATCTCATCTAAAAACGTTGCATGTAGGAGAGGGGGGGAGTCTCCTTCCCGGTACTGTCCGACAATATAATAGCGCTGGTGTCGTCAGCCGTTCCTCGGATGTACTTACTACGATGTTTTTTCATGGTCTGCATCAATTTCTTCGGCAGTCCACATGATAGCAGGTTTTTTAGATAGGTTGTGAAGAAATGTACGTTGAATAGAGCTCGTAGACAGTGGTGAATGATTTTTTTGAATTTGTTGACTTCAACGGACAACCCTCGGTCCTCGGAGAGAAGTCTAGCTTAGTCAGCAAGATCAATACTTTCAATTTTGTAAGAGAGCACTCGAGGAGCACTTCACACTTTCTAACCTGACGAATGGTGTCTTCCATGGATTCCTTGTTTGTTAAGGTACAACATACGTCCTGCCGAAATCCCTGCGTCCCACCTCTCCACCACCAGACAATGTCCCAAGCATAGCACATCAAGGATCTCAAGCTAAGAACCAAATTAAACCGCCAGGCAGTTCATGTTGCGCGGTCAAAGCACTCGTCGAAGATGCTGAGCTGTTATTGGCGAGCGAGGCAGGGAAAATGCAGGTGGAGAACGAGCTAGAACGAACGTGGAGAATAGGTCAAGATGACATTGTGCAAGGTGCTGGTCAGGAGGCTGCCAAGGGACGACGGGAGCTGAAGTTGGATGGTGGTCCATATCGCTCGAGATACTCGAGGAATGGCAGACATCTTGCCATTGTCGGCAGCATGGGTCATGTCGCGACTTTTGACTGGCAAACAGGAACCATGCATGCTGAGCTTCAGCTGCAGGAAACATGTCGTGATATCACGTACGCCAATTGTCCCTTACATGCAGAAACTCTCAATCTTTCATTACAGATTCTTGCAGGATCAATCATTCTTTGCAGTCGCCCAAAAAAATATGTATTTATATACGACCGCGATGGTGTCGAACTACACCGATTGAAAGCTCACATCGAACCTACGCGACTAGAATTTCTTCCATATCACTGGTTGCTCGCTAGTGTGGTCAGTTATTCCAACTCAATATCAACTTGTGCCAGCTCAGTCCATAGTAGGGAAATACTGGATTTCTAAAATATCAAGACACCTCCACAGGTCACATCGTTGCAGAGCATCGAACCAAGCTTGGCGCATGTAATACACTAGCACAAAATAAACACAACGCAGTGTTACACCTCGGTCACTCTAATGGCGTTGTCAGCCTCTGGACGCCAAACCTGCCCCATCCTGCTGTACAAATATTAGCACATCTCGGTCCAGTTGTGGGTCTGAGCGTCGATCAGAGCTCCGGTGGGCGTTTTATGGCAACGTCAGGCCAGGATGGTGTCGTAAAGGTCTGGGACTGTCGGAATTGGAAGGGCACTGTGCGGGAGTGGACGACAAGAGGTGGTGGCGCTGAGCTAGAATGGAGTGCAAGGGGCGCGTTAGGCGTGGCAGTAGGTGGAAGTGTCAACGTGGGTTACCGCACTCTTGCTTGTGATGGTACTAATTCGTCGCGTGCCAGATTTACACAAAACCGTCAATACAGACCCCGCATGCGGCAAAAGCTCCGCCACCACTTTACCTCACTCACCCAATACCACATCGACCGCTTACTTCGGTACGATTTTGCCCCTTCCAGGATATCCTTACGATTGGACACAATGCTGGTCTGTCGAGCATTCTCGTGCCTGGTGTTGGCGAGCCAAACTTCGATAGCACGGAAGCCGATCCATTCGAGAACAAAAAGGCAAGAAGGGAGAGAGAAGTCAAAGGTCTGTTGGACAAGGTATGCTCAACTTATGGTTCGCTCCTGAATGATGCTGATAGGGACTAACTATCGATTTAGATTCAACCGGATATGATCGCACTGGACCCCGATTTTGTCGGATCCCTCGCTCCGACGACAAAATTAACGACTGCTGTCAACGACACGCATGACATTCCCTTCGGTCGTCTCCCTCGCCTCGAAAGACTACGCATCCAGGGTAAAGCGGATGAAACGAAGCTTGTTGATGATGACGACGAGGACGCTGCAGAAGGCGAAGGGGACAAGAATGACAAACCGCAGTCACGAGCGGAGAAAGAGAAGCGGAAAATGCGCGGCAAGGGCAAGAGTGTCAAAAGGTACCATTTTATGCGAGGCATTATGCAGCCTATCACTTATCGTGTCCGAAACCCAGATATCTCCGGAAGCAGCGCAAGAACGTCATCGATCCCACTGCGGTAAGCCTCGGTCACTCGCCCTGTTCATTGATCTATGCTCATGTTCGTACCTCTGCAAATATAGGTTGCTATTCGTGCAAAACTGGAGAAGCAACGGGAGGAAAAGCGCGTGGCGAAGGCTATCGAGAAGGGTCAGATGGAGGCGCGCCAACCATCGGCGCTTGATCGATTTAGACGACCGTGATGGCATTTGGTCCTTGGAGCAATATATATATGTAGTCCATTGGAGGGCTTACGCTGACGTGGTTTGGGTTATCGAAGCAGACTTTGTTCGATCAATCGTCTCTTGAACCCCGCAACCACCTCCCGCACCACTGACTTGGGAGTTGTTTACCGTGCTGGCAGCGCGATGTGATGCCGACTTTAAGCTATCGAAAAGACCAATATTCACAATGACATGTATTCCTTTGATCATCTGCGTCGTCATACTGGAAATGTCAAAGAGTACACTGAGGAACCAAATGCTTGCAAGGTAGCTATCTATTCTATGGTAAGCATATATGGCACTATAACATATGCGTCCTGTGGGCTGTTGCCTCAGCCCTAGTATAGGAACACCAATGACTATGTAAGCAAGGAGGGAGCTGAGACGGAAAAGATTGCGAAATATTGGATAATCAGTCCTTTTGAAACCTGTTGAAATCTATATCATTCCAGTATACCGACCACTACGCGAACACCACTTATACATCAATAACTTCTGCATCACGTTCTTCCTTCTCCGACATCGAATCCTCATCTCTGTTTTCACATGTGATAGCCGGTGTAATGTTGGCTATGGGTCCATTGAACCAATGCACGCCTCCGTACACCGGGAAATAATACCACGAAATCGCAAGGAACATGAACCCTCCAAGGACCACAACTGTATAGTTCATCTCCTGTGCGGTTGTTTGGGGGGTGGAGGGAAAGAAGAAAACGATGTTCATGAACACCATCCCTGTCACAGCGATCGCAGAGATCGGAAAACTCTGCACAGGCATGTTAACTCAGGAATACTAGTACATCCCTATCGACCAACTCACAAATTTCCCAAGGTGGAATGGGCCGGGTTTAAAGTTGTTATTAAACACGAAACGGGTCGTGATAGGCGTTATGTAGGAGATATACGACGCGGTGACACCAATTGTGAATACCGCATTGACGGCTTGGGTGCTCACGAACGCGAGAAGTCCAATTAACAGAGCACAGGCGGCGTCGAACCAAACTGTATTGACTGGTGTGTGTGTGTAGCCATTGATCCGGTACAAATATCGTGAAAATGGGAGGGCTCCATCACGAGCAAATGCAAACGTCTGGCGAGAGCCGACCAGGAGACAGTTCGATGACACCATGTATCTGCTTTGTGATTAGCCTATCAATGCGCCACATGCCGCTAAGACGTACTGGGCTGAGATAATGAAACACCAAAAAACTAAGGCCATTCTCTGCCCGAGCGAATTGTAAAAGATCTGGGCCAAGGGCTGACCTAAGGGCTATTTAAGATGCCGTCAAGATCAGTGCCCATGCAAAAGGCAAGGACAACGTTGATGACTAGACGAGAAGATGTCATCAAGATCAGAATGACGCGTTGTTCCACATACCCCAACCCAGGACGGCCGCAATAATAATGGAACTGGTCTAACTGGGGTAAACACAACAACAGTTCATTTTCTAGTGTCACTTACGATCGCCCATGGTATTGCGGTAGCGGCGTTCGAAGCCTCCTCGCTCATGTGGACGCTAGCATCATAACCCCCTTGGTGGGTGTAACACGGTCACGTACTGAAAATTCGAGAGAAGATTATCTAACCTATTGTCCAAAGAGGAGCCATTAAGCTCAATATAAATGCGAATCCAGATGGCCAGCCATCCACTATAACTGATCATAAGTTGCGATTGTAATCGGAAGACGATACGTACGATTTGTGAAATTCCCTAGCGCAAAACTTGCACTGTTTCGATATTCTGATGGTGTTGCGATCGGAAGTGCGATAATGACTATGAAGCACAGGCTGTAGAAGGATTTGAAGCAAAGATCATGGACAAATACACAACACCTACCACAAATTCACCAACGTATACAGTGACTGCAGTCTTGCCAAGACTTTGGTACCGAGGCTCACGAGGACGGCTTGTGACAACATTACAGCTGCGTATATACCGCTGTGACAATCATTATGAACGTTGGGGTGTTTGAAAGAGGACGGGCTCACTAGATCTTCGCATTAGTAGTCGCATATGGTTGACCAGAGGCGATACTGATTGCGGCTGTGATTTGAATCGCGCACGCCCAATTTACCGAAGCTAATCCCACACAATGAGAGCCAGACTGTTGAAAGAATGAAAATCGTCTTACCGACTCTCGCTATAGATTCTATGGTGTTCGAATCTGCAGATGCCATGACGGGCTGCGTCTCATATAGAAATGCAAGACTTACAGCCAACTATCCAACACAGAAAATTGCGGCACCGTGGAGACGCAAGGGAGTAAGTCCAATAGTATAGCTAGACGTTGCTGAGTCAGGTGTAAAACGGACACAGGGTTAAGCACGTACGCCACCGGAAGTAGGCGCGCTGACGCGAGTTCTCCCAGTGCCAACCCGATGCACATGATAAAAGGGCAAGCAATTGCCCACTGCGCAAACATGAGATCTTTACAACACAGCAATCCCGATATATGATCAAAGCTTACCCCCCATACCATAGCGAAAGGCCCACCATTTGGTAGGGCATAAAAAAACACGGAGCTGAAATGGATTTCTATCAGTGAAAGAGCGATATTAACAGGCATGCCTCATGGCGACGGCTTACACTATAGAAGGTACCACTCCTATATAGCTGAATGCAAGTCCAGATACCTGTACAGCTGTTGGATGATGTCATGTACACAAAAGAATCTGATATCAAGCCCACCTCTAGCGGAGTGAATTCCCTGCGAAACTCCTGCTTGTATCCTAGCTTTGCTAGAGTCGCCTCATCCTCGCCTGGTTCCAGGTGCAAGTTTGAAGTCGCAGGAGCTCTCGAAATCATATCGTGCGATTGCAAGTGGGCGAATGAGCTTGAGTCATGTCCAAAAAAACGACTCGTATTAAAAGCCTGATAGAACCGGCGTTACCCTGCAAATGACGTCCACGTTATGACCGAGAAGTTTGAACTTCTGATGATGATGATCAGAAAATGCCTAAGTATGGAACCTTGTCTCAGTTTGCGATCTGGACAGCAATTGACCCAAATGACTATTTAGTTTACGGTCTGGATGTCCAACGTCTGGTTTGGAGGTCAACCTGGGTATGTAGAACATCCGGACATCGGCGAGGAAGTGGGGTCAGGTCATTATCTGGATGATAGGTTCCATGCTGAACTGATATGGTACACCAGATTAGCACACCGAGCTCCTCGCACAGCTGCTTGAATTCGCACGTGTTAATGGTTGCATGTGCTCCAACAGCGGAAGGACATGTCCTCGCCGATGTGTTCCGTGACAAGAGCTACTAGCATCTGCAAATGACCCATTTTTCTCGCTTGTCAAAAAGAAGTTTGATGCTTACGGTGAGCTTATGGCGATGGTGAGAGTACAGTTGCAGACAGGCAAAGTCAGCAAATTTGGACGACGCCAAAGACTGATTTTTCCCGGTGCCACAAATAACCGGAAACCCATTTTTGGTGCAGAATATGTTGATTGAGGACCAAGTGCAATGCATTTGCACGAGCAGATTGTCCAAAAACTCTCATTTGAGGATTTTTTAGGGCAAATTTTTGGCGGTACCATAAATAAATCGCTAAAATCTCGAAAAATATGGCAATCGCTTCCTTTCGATGTCCTGTGCGTGATTCCATTGAAATATTACAAAAATATCGAGCTGTTCTAGCGTTAAAAAATGGTAAGTGTTGAGGTAATTATCCCTGGAATGGTCCCTCAAATACTCCCGAACCTCTGTCAGTTGGGTTGCGAATGGGCGAAATCATACCCAATAAAGTCTACATAGCTAAATTAGAATGATTTTTTGATCTTGGTGATATAGGGCCCCCAAAATGGTGTCTCAGACACCCAAAAGGGGTACACAATGTCTTTCAAACTGTCCAAAAATTTGGTGGGCCAAAAACCTAGTGGGAAAAACTTCGGACCATTGTTTTTAGACGTATTTTCACTCCCTGCATTCAGATCTGGCCTTGGTTTGGCACCAAAAATTCACGCTGGACGGCTACCAAATTGGTGGTGTTTGGTTGTCCGCAACTGTACGCGTTGAGAGATGCTCAATTTTAAAATGTCGCAAGTCGTAAGGGAGCCAAATTCACGCTAAGCGTCGCCAAACCTGTCCTAAACGGGACTTGTACCTAAACCTTACGGCATGCAGTGCCAACACTTGCAGTCTTAAAACATGTCCTAAACCTCAGCAGCGCTCCTAGTATAGAGGGTCGAGAGTGCCTATTAGGGTCATTTATAAATCAAAAGTTCGATGTGTTGTATACAGAGGCCAGCTGATATGTACCATATATATGTAGACAAGTATCATTTTTATGGAAGAGAAGGCCAGAGCCGCCTTCTCTTCAAGTTGGTAATACCACTCACTCAACTACAATCCAAAATAGGAAATACCGGACTTTGAAAATTTACCTAGACACGTCAGATCAACGTGGTTTGGTGCAAGTTTGGTGGTAGATCCTTCTCATACCCAGCTATGTCTCAGCAATCTCAGCCCAGAAAATTCTGGCTCATATGTATCAGTGACGGACATAAGTAAGTCGCAGTGAACCGCAACCATTGCATGCACCACATCCTGATGCACATATGATGTCGTAACCATCATAGCATCAGACGTTGCCGGCTCCGCCACCATGTGGCACCATCCTCTTCAGCCATTAGGTACCCCCGAGTTTGGCATTGTTGCCAAAATTGTTCAGTGGAGACGATGTCAGCATATACTTACTCCAGCATCTAATAACAGAGCTGGTCATCCAGCCTCTCTTGCGCCTTCTGCTCATTTATTTTTTGCCGGCCATTGTGAAGCTGTTCTATCATGATGCTAACCCTAGTTCAACTCAGATGAAGCAGATAAGCCTATCTGCATTGGACGCCATCACAGATATCATGCATCAGTGAACTGGTGGGAATGTGAGAAGGACATATATTACAATATATAGTAGACAATCACCAACATCAGTATAATTCTGCTACCGGCCGTTGCATTGTGATGCTTGACTTTATAAAGGAAAGCAGAGATTTGAATTCGCATGCACAGGTTTGCAACTTGCTAAAGGCTCATGGATCACCTAAACTCGAGATCGAGAGGTAGTGTCATGAATGTTACCAACTGCATCTAAATTTCGATTATCGAACCCTAAGACACCTTATCCGATAAGATTAGATTAGATAGATCCCTGATAAGATAAGATGGATAACCGATTAACGATCACTATCTTTACTTCACATCTATACTACATCGACGTCATCCATCTATATCCGTAACCCTAGATAGCCGAACTCATCATATCTTTAGAAGTCCTACGATTAGGCAAATGGGTTACATCATAAAGCATCATGCCTCTATGATCGAACCATAACCGAGAGTTCTTTACAAGCTATCTCTCGAAGAGTCACATCCCTTCACGTCGCACACCTTCACTTCTCATGACAAGTTAAGAGTTACCTCTGTCATTCACCGAACCCCTTACATAAGAACCTGTTGCACAGTCACAGCTAAACCCTGAACCCCTATCACAGAAGCATCGCTCATAGAGAAGCATGTTCATTACCGAAGACCCTGGAGAACCCTTAGATCCGATCACACCCGATACATCTCCAGATCCAGATCCCATCTAGATCCTAGATCTAGATTCCAGATCCTATCTCTTATCGAGATCCTTAATTACCGCTTGAGACTTCTATCACAGAACTCTCTCACACCCTTCTTAATCTCCGTCCACCCTGAATAGAAGCAGTCCCTGAGAACCCTGCTTAATCACCGATACCCTTGGCCCTATGAACCCTTTACCCTTCTCTTCTTGTAGTTGATTGGTTGATAAGACGCCCTATACCCTAGGTGCAATGTTATGACCGTATATAGTTATATCACATACCTTTCATACTCAGATAGCTCCGCCCCAATAGTAGTATATAGTCTAGGTAGTAGTCAGTAGTACTCCTTAGACTTAACCTCCTCGTTTCTACGTCATTGTAGGGCCTAGACGTTCCCTCTCAATCCATCCTTGCTTTATCCTTCTTCAGACTGAGTCCTGTGGTGTGATACAATCTCCAGACACCTACTAGTTAGGTTAAGGGACGTTGGTCATAACAGGTAGTTGGTGCAAAATCTGATGTTCGATCTGAACGAGTCATGCCTACCCCTTGTGGAACTAGGTTCACAATTTTTAAGATCAGAGCAGAAGTCAGTACCTTGTAGAGACCGACGATTTGTCCACAGATTGAGCTCGAACCGAATGATATGCTGGTTTGGTTCATTGGTCCGAGCGCTTTGAATTTATAATGTAGTTCTGTCGGGTATCATTGACTACTCCATACAAAACCACTGTAACTTCTTGTGGAAGCGATAATTTGTGCATCAATTGAGCGAGAACCAAATCAAATGCTACATCGAACCTTTAGCCTATCTGCTCTGAATAGGCAGTTTTGGTCGGGTGGTGATTGGTGGCTATTCCATACAAATTTGTTTTAGCTTTGCGTCGACGGTACATTTTCATGACATAGACAGTAGGCTAGAGACTTGAGAGCAGTGGCTCATGGTTCACCTCGGCACTCAATTTACCATTTGATAGGCATCCTATCCATTGTGCCATTGTCCATAAAATGGTGTGTCTTTATATCCTACTTCAATGATTGTTGATGCGCCCATAGACAAGGAGAATATCCCGGCTAGCCTATATACCATTAGCAGGCTTATGATTTCGATGTGTTTTATGAATACTGTCATCTCGCAGTCCTACACTTAATTGCTGTCCCCTCGCGTTGTCGGTAAAGTTGACCGTTTCTGGCCCCCTACATTAGTAATTATTTATCCGTCTATTTGGAAAGTCTCTGTTTGCATTTGTCAATCCCAACGATTATGCTATTGCTGGGCAATACTAGGCATTTATGTAAACCTCCTGAAACCGAAGAGAAGACCACAGAAAGCCTGCAGATAAAGATAGCGTCCTGAATACCCCATGTGCCATGTGCGGTACTGTGATTTCGGAATGTTTTTACAATTGTGTCCATTTGTCACCTGTCCCAAGAAGTTGCAGCTGTGCATGAATACCGTGGAGTTATGACCTAGTAACTTGACTCAGAACTTGACAGCCAAGGGTCATCCCTCGCCACGGTACTTCACCTACTATTCAACAGCCGTCATGTATATTTGGCTCATGCCATCAATGTAATCTATACATGTGTGTCGCTTCAACTTTAAAAGCCATCTTTTTGATATGTCTAGTGTTCATCAACTGTATATCGGTTTGGATGTGTGTGAAGAAGCTATATCTTTGTGCAGCAGTGGGCTTTGTTCAAACAGGCAGGCAGCAATCAATTTGTATCATGCCTCGAGTCTCAAGATGATACTCTCTGAATAGCTAACAGCTGGCGGTGATATACCACTTATGACTGCGTCCCAAGAAGTTGGAGCTGTTTGCAGACCATGTGTCATCGTAGCAATGTACCTTGACTTCAAATTCAGCAGTGGAGGGTCATGTATCAACCTCAGTACCCAGCTTACAATTCAACTGCCCTCGGACATATTGTGCCATGCATCATGTTCTAGTTGTAGCTGTGCACAGAATTCAGCAATGTTCATGGTTGCGCTGCACTCCCCGGATCCAGTTTATCCAACACAAGCATGCAGATTCATGAACTGGAGCTTGAATTGCACTGTTAGCGTGAATGATCAAGAATACTCATGGTTGTGCTGCACTCCCTGATTTAGCTTAACCAACACAAGCATGCATATTCATACCATCTGACACAGCAAGCTTATGAATCCCCGGATTGGACTCGGAGAGCGCTCTGAAGGTAGTAGCTCAATATTATTCATTTATTTTACACCAAGCAGATTAGCATCAAGCTGGACATTAATATGGAAGTAATAGTAAACTATACGACGAGGGATCTCTAGGCCGAGTCAAAGGCCGCATCATCACATTGTGCCCTCTGCATTGCGAGGGCATTGACAGACATCCTGGCCTTTGCCACATCGCTGATGTCGTTACGGTGGCTCCGTCCAAAAACCTTCCTAAACAGCAGAGTTCAGGTGATGTTTATTGAGAGAAATACATGACGCACCTACTCCACCACTCGAGAAGCTTGTTGACCCTGCGCTGCACATCTCGACCAGGGGGCCTTTCAAAGAAGTCAACAATAGTACACCAGAATTAAACATAATCAAAATCGCCATCAACAGACCGCCATGATGTAACCAAAGAAAGTGAGAATCAAACCTGCCAGAATGGTTATCATACATCATCACTGACCTCGCCAAATACTATGACCTACTAGGCACGCGATGTATGCGATTGAGCGAGGAGTGACCTTTTTCATATTGATGATCTGCGCTACATGTTTTTTGACCTTAGCTCCATTGAAAGACTTCCTGGTGCATCTGTTGTTCTGGATGATATCTGCTCCATCCCCATCACCTTCGACGTCCTTTGCTGAGGAAGGTGACGTGAACACGGCTTTATATCCCTGCCTAAAAGTGAGATTACAACCAGGCTATACTAGTGAAACAGACCTGAATGAGTATTTTGCCTTTGAACAAACCCTCCTCCAGATCATCCGGATTGGCAGTATACCCATCGTACAGGTAGGCCAGAAAGGAGAGATCCGTCATGATATAGCCCTCTGAGCGATCTCAAATGCCTGCCTGGACCCTGGTGAGCAGTGAGCATTTTTTTCTCGGAATTCCAAGAGCACTACTTACATTGGGTTGTTCCAATTTAGTTTGGCAGGGCAAAGCAGCCTGCTGCATGCATCGTTGGAGAATCCATGGGTATGTTTGTCGTCGGAGCTGACCGGTGAATCTGGCTTGAATTCCCGATTGACCCATTTGGAAACAAGAGCCTTGAGCTTCGAGGTATCGTCACCTCGAGCACTGTCAGCCCCCTGCCCATCAGGAAAATGTGGTAAGGCTATATAGCCACCCATAGCGCTATAGACTGCTATACAGACTCCATAGCCCTATAGCTCGTATAGCCAAGTGCCCAATTGTGCAGGCTTACTACACCAGTGTATAGTGCTATATAGCTCTATTAAAGTTGCTATAGCTGGGTGGAACATTGTTATGACCCACGTCCCTTAACCTAACTAGTAGGTGTCTGGAGTTGGAATCACACCACAGGACTCAGTCTGAAGAGGATAAAGCAAGATGGATTGAGAGGGAACGTCTAGGCCCTACAATGATGTAGAAACGAGGAGGTTAAGTCTAAGGAGTACTACTGACTACTACCTAGACTGTATACTACTATTGGGGCGGAGCTATCTGAGTATGAAAGGTATGTGATATAACTATATACGGTCATAACATTGCACCTAGGGTATAGGGCGTCTTATCAACCAATCAACTACAAGAAGGAAAGGGTAAAGGGTTCATAGGGCCAAGGGTATTGGTAATTAAGCAGGGTTCTCAGGGGCTGCTTCTATTCAGGGTAGACGGAGATTAAGAAGGGTGTGAGAGAGTTCTGTGATAAGAAGTCTCGAGCGGTGATTAAGGATCTCGATTAGAGATAGGATCTTGGGATCTAGATCTAAGGATCTAGATAGGATCTGGATCTGGAGATGTATCGGGTACGATCGGATCTAAGGGTTCTCCAGGGTCTTCGGTAATGAGCATGCTTCTCTATGAGCGGTGCTTCTGTGATAGGGGTTCAGGGTTTAGCTGTGACTGTGCAACAGGTTCTTATGTAAGGGGTTCGGTGAATGACAGAGGTAACTCTTAACGTGTCATGTGTGAAAGTGAAGGTCTGCGATGTGAAGAGGTGATAACTCTTCAAGAGATAGCCGTAGAGGACTCTTGGTTATGGTTCGATCATAGAGGCGTGTAGATGCTTATGATGTAACCCGTTGCCTAATCGTAGGACTTCTAAGGATATGATGAGTTCGGATATCTAGGGTTACGGATATAGATGGATGACGTCAATATAGTATAGATGTGAATTCAAGATAGTGATCGTTAATCAGTTATCCATCTTATCTTATCAGGGATCTATCTAATCTAATCTTATCGGATAAGGTGACTTAGGGTTTGATAATCGAAATTTAGATGCAGCTGGTAACATTCATGACAAACATACCACAACTATTGTAGCTATTATAGCTCAAAACACAAAGCAAAAATTTCTCTTAATAGCTGTTTGTTGCCATGATAGTGTTCTCAAAATTAAAAAAAAGCGAAAATTCCAAATTATATTTCAACTACTACAATACATGTAAACTAATAACTACAAAACAGGCAAAAATGCGAAAATTACAGGAGGAAGAGGCAAGAGAACTAGAAGGAAGAATCAGAGAGGAAAGATGAATACAAAAAAAAGAAAGACTTACCAAATAGTGAAAATTGCGAAAATTCTTGAGGGAAGAGGAGGGAAGGGAGCTAGAAGGAGAGGATCAAACAGGAGGAAGTGAGAGTCAGAGAAAAGATTTGCCAAATGGTCAAAAATGCGAAAATAGTTGGGGGGAGGAGGAGCAGGAGGGAAGAGAGCTAGAAGGAGAGGGTTAGAAAAAAGATTAGTCAAATAGTCAAAAATGCGAAAATTATGGAGGGAGACTTACCAGAGTTCAAAGCACCAGCACCAGTACCAGCACCAACAACATCAACACCAAGAGAAGGATAGAGAAGCAAGAAGAAGAGAAGAGAGGCAAAAACTCGAAAATTGTAAGAAAAATATGGAAGATAATCTAATGAGGGGGCAGTGGGGGGGGAAGGAAAGAATGGGAAAAGACTTGTTGGTTGACCGCATTTTTGCTTACATAAGCAGTGCCAAACAAAGCCACAACACAAGACTTCGTGAATTTTCGAGTTTTTGGTTAATAGGACTAGGATTATGACAGTAAGAAAAAGACAATGAAATTGACTGTTAGCATTAGGATTTTGAATACACATAAGGTGAATTTTCGCATTTTTGCTTACATAAATAAGGTGTACCTTAACACTTTTGAACCCTTCAATTCCAAGTATTTTCCTTATAACTCACTAAGATCTTGACCTATTGAAGTCATTAGACTATGGATAGACTTCCCTTGACAAGGACTACAACTTTGATTTAATCGAAAAAAGTTCCCATGGTCAAGTTGCTTTCTTGAACCCTTCAATTTCGAGTATTTTCCTTATAACTCACTAGGATCTTAACCTATTGAAGTCATAAGACTATGGATAGACTTCCCTAGACAAGGACTACAACTTTGGTTTTCATCGAAAAAAGTTCCCACGGTCTACTGGGGTCTATAGTTGTTGAAATGTTTTACTTCTAAATACACTTACCAAACTTTATGGTAATATATAGACTTTCATGATGTCTATACTGGTCTATAGTGCTGTGATAGCTTGCCATAGACTGTATAGAGCTGTGGTGTGCTATCGGGGCTATATAGAGGATGGTCCTCTATATAGAGATATAGTTTTTCCTGATGCCGAAGCTATAAGAAAAAGACTCAGCAATGAAGAACCAATCACTGACATATGTAAAACCAACCATTTTCAACATCTGCATGTATTCATCGTGCTCCATCTCCGACCCATTCCTGTAAAGCCATGGTAAGGTGGTTGAGAGGGTGAAATACCCTATTTGTAGCCGATCTTGGCTACATAATCAAGCTCATGGTTAATGCTCACAAACCAACTTCAAAGTTGAAAGACTCACTCAATAGTATGGTCTTCATCGCCACCTTCATATCTTCGATCATTTTCAGCAATGAGGTCCTCAATGTTATCAAATAGAGCAACAATGCACCTGATCGCCCTTCCCTGAGCCGCGTAATAGTTTGCTTGCCTAAAACATACAGTCAGAAAAGTGAATGATAGAGTAGTACATGCGATCACAGCGGTCATACTTTTCTTTGACCACACGCCCCGACTCGAGAGCCTCTAGCTTCTCCTCCAACTGGGCAATTCTTCGTCTCTGGTGAGCCTGCACAGATGCTGCCGGTACTGCAGACTGTTGGCTGTGTGTGTTGGTTGTAGATGTTTCGTGATGCTCACTCTGCATGCCTTCGATGTTGCCGTCGTCCTGTTGGTTCTCGGTGTCTGGTGGGATGTCCTCGGCATGCACCATAGAGACAAGGGGAAAGGAAAAAAATGAGCTGGTATAGAGAAGGGTGTTGCACAGCAAAGGGAAGGATGGAAAGCACGACTTGGGGATGAGGGATGATACTAATCACCTCGTACCTTGTATACCCGTTGGCTGGCCGCACAAAAAGCATATTCCTATTCAGGACAACGTTGAAAATATGGTGATGAAGTTGCTTGAGCAAATGCCTGTTTAGGAAGATACTAACATTAGATATAAGGAACAAAGTCAAAAACAGAATGCTTGATACTCTCCTAGTATATTAAGCTCATATAGCCCTGCGAGATTGGATGGTATAATCCTGTCGGGTAGCTGCCTCAGTGTGATCGACTCAGACTCGGAGGGGGTTCGTGCACTCATCTTCGTTGGTCGGGTCAATAACAGGCAGTCTGACGCCCAGTAAGGATAGTCATCCTGAATAGATCAACAGTTATCCTCAAATCATCCTGCATTCTCATATATTCTGCAAACTGGGCCTTGAGCTCTTCCAGACACTGCACATTTGTCAATTTCACATACATCAATATTCAACAGATAGTACATACACAGAGTCCCCAGTAACAACCGCCTCCTTCTGCCTCAGTACCTGACGTCGTTTCAGCATCTGGCAAGGGAGAATGTTGTTCGCTCGGACCGGCACCTAGACTGATATGATAGCGAGTGCAACTTGAAGGATGATTTAGCTTGTTTTTCAAGTTGACGCGTAGCATAAGACCGGGCAAAGACGTGGCGTCCCCAATTTATGACAGTTCTTAGTTTCTTGTTCGAAGGCTCAGAGGATGGTGACTCCGAGTTTCATGGTCTTGAGTTTTCTTTTCTCTCTGGATGCCTTGGAAGTAGAGCTAGAAGACGAGTTGACAGTATGCATTTTCAAAGGAATGGCGCTTTGTCTGGTCTGCACATCGAAGGCTTTAGGATTCAATAAGTAACAACCATCGCGAAGCTCACTTCTATTTGTGATGATTATATATCATTCGAGTACATATAATGCAGAAGCCTGATAATAATGCACAAAAAGCATGTGTTCGCGACACAGCAGATTCATATCTAACTTGTGCACAACAATATTAATTATCAGTCAGCATCGTCACAGTTGGCAAATGTTCAATGGTGTGTTGAATCTGCCACTGATAGATAATAACTTCCCAGTAGTGACTATCAAATTATTCGAATGACTTGGATGACTTGAAGGTATGCTGCAGTAATGAAAATTGAGCTCAACTTTACAAGCTTTGGAGGGAGCTTTAGAAAGAGACATAATTATGATTGCACTGGTCATCCCAATTGTACTCATCACCATCATTGTCCCCCATAGCTCCCTCATTTAGTTCTCCATTAAGTACCTCTTCACATTCTTCATGGCCATCGTTGTTGTTGTTGTCCTCCTTGTCCTCTTCGTTGTAATCGTGACCCTTGCTATCACCAGCCTCTTCAAGGTCTGTGTCGTCCTTGTTATCTTTCAATTACATTGTCCATAGGATTGGCCAGCGCCACTGATACAGAACCCAGGCAATCCCTAGCGATCTTCCGTAGCATTGGGGAATGTCCGACACCAAGGTGAGTATACCGCATGAACATATCACAATCGACGAATCTGGCTCGAAATTTGAGTGTTAATGCGTTACTAGGAGATCTGTACCACCTACATCTCAATATAATACTGCTCCCAGTCATCCAGCTGTCCTCCAGGGCGTGCCAGTGACTTTCCATAGCGCAGTGAGCTCACACTGCATCCTGTGGCGAATGCAGGGATCAGATGTGCCCCCCTGGATTACCTACCCAGGATCAAGGAACCCAAAGGCATCCCGGTCGGACTCCTCCACAAACCTAATCTTTGGAAGGCGAGCATATTTAATGCCAGACCTATGGCCCTGTATGGCTGCCAGCCATCTTACCCAGAGTACCTCAAGATGCCGCTTCACTAGTTGAGCTCCACCGCTGAGCCATACCTCCATATGGTAGATGCCCAATACCTGGGCATACCAGTAGGGGTGGCTAGGGGTTGTCTCTCTTGAAAGCACCATGACGTCCCCATGTGTTCTTGGATTGATCGTGTCATACTTGCGCCTCAAGTCATAGGTCATATAGTGCACCCACATAGTCTGGATGGAGTAGATCGTGTTATTGGGAATAATAACAGAGTTTTATTCCTCGTCTGTGAACGTATGGTTGCAACAGCTAACATCTAGCTCCTGCAACCTGTAGATGATGTGGTCCCTTAGTTTTGGTACAAAATTCTAAGTGTCTCCATGAATAAATTATACCGTGCCGCCAGAACAATGTTACTTCTACCTTAAGGGCAGGATCACCATCATTTTCTCTGAGAAATGCAAAAACATCGACTGGGTTGTTCCGAGTAGTCGTGATATGGTGATGCTTTTCATAGGACGCCGATGGGGGGGCATTAGCTGGCGGTTGACTGCTAGAGGACTGTGTGTCTCCAACTTCTGCTACTCGTCGTAGTATGCAGCACCTACACTCGTGTTTGGCTAATTGCACCGGGGTATCTACTTTGCTGGTCAGCAGATAAAAGGCCTTCAGTGCTTGGTGAGCAAGCTCTCCCTGACACGACTTAACTTTAGGTACATAGCATGAATTTAGACAGTACTTATGATTTGAGTAGAGAAGGAATCCGTTGTCCCAAAAAGCCGGATGGTTCTCACATAATCCTCCATGGCATGAAACTTGTAGGTTGCCAAGTTGAACCTCTTCATCCTCGGCCCGTTGGACTCCGGGATGGTGCCATTCATTACAGAGCATTGGGCAGCTCTTCGCTGGCGGGCTGCTTTTTCCTTGGGTAATTCCAGAGTAGTGAAAGCTGCACAAGTGTCGTCTTGAAATTTTCGCAACATCCGAGACAGTTTCTTGAAAGATTCCTTGAGAAAACTTATTGTAGAGTCTGAATGCATTCTAAGCTTGGCCAATGCATGCCACTCTGCAAATCGATATAGCAGAGATTGCACAAGTGCATCATGTTCAGCAGGAAACAGCTGGTCAAAGACCAGAATGGCACACTGACAATGAAGATCTATCAGCGGGTCAAATACAGACAACGAGTAAGTAGGAAAAACCTGTAATACGTTTTCAAAATCATGTGCGGCTAATCTTTTCATCTCAGATGTGTTGTCTGAGAACTTATGAATAACGCCATTACCGAAGGTCAGGACCTGTCGAAACCTACAGTAAGGTTAAGGGTTGGCGATTGTTAGCAGGCAACAGCACTGCTTATGAGATCCCCATACCTGCTGTCAAGGGCTGCAATAAGCTCACTACCGCAAGGAAGGGCATGGAGGAGCCTAAGGAGGTGTGTGAACAGCGCTTTGCAAGTGCCTAGTTCACACTCATGCATGAAGTCAAAGCCGAGTGGTCCAAGCTTCTGAGAAAATTGATTCTGTGAGTAGAGTGCATGAGCTGATAATAATAAGAAAAGTAGTCTCACTTACCAGAGTAGGTACCCAAGAGCCCTCTCCAAGGGTATGCTCTACCTTGACACCATCTACTGTATTTCCATTCATGTAGATAAAACCACGAGCTTTGACTACCCTCGTCCTCACATACTCATGAAGGTTGGTGACACGATTTTTCATGTCCCTCGAAAGCCCAAGAAAATTAAACAGGCTTTTCGGTGTCAGACAGTGAGGGCACAGACACAAGCCCATGTCTTTGATAGTCGCAATTAGAGCCCTGTAAATTTATGAGTGATTCGATCTTTTTGATAAGGTGAATGGAGTGACACACTTTTCAGGATAATCAGCGGAATACGTGAAAATTCAGGGAAAGACCCTCTGCACCACTCCATTGGCACATTTCAGAACAATGCCATGGCAGGTATGTGGACAGAGAGTCTTCATCCAACAAAATGTCCCAGCAGGAATGAAATAACTCCCTGCGACAGTGGGCATGAAGGGACGCTATGCCCGTTTTCGATATGCTGAGATAGGCTACTTAAAATATCTTTGACACTGTCAGGAAGCTGATATTGTCAATAGGAGTAGACATATATATGGCAAAAAGGAAAATTTACTGAAGGTAAAAACCCTACCAGGTGACATGCCCCTGACTTGGGTGATGATCGTGTGTATTTCATCGAATTTCCGAAATACATATACAGCGGCCAGGCCTTGGCAGTCCCAAAGTTTGCTAGATGAGTGGCATCGGAGAAAAACATCAGACCAGCAATGACACATTCCAGTGAACATCCAGGTTCCTTCGGCAGCCTCTGAATGTTGTCCTGAGCTTCTAGCCAGGCATCTGAGGTGTAGAGCTCGTCGTAAATCCGCTCTTCATGGCCGTCTAGAGGGTCCTTCCATAACCGTTTAAAAGGAAAAAGATGGTATGCCCCAGCTTGTACGTCTGCAAATGCCGCACGTATGACTTCAACGAGAGGTTGATAATGGAATCCTTGGATAGTGTAAGGCTGAGGGCCATCCTCCCTTGACTTTGTGGGAATATTGATAGTGATGCCACCCAATCGTCTGGAAAAGTAACTCCTTTGCTGCTCTCATCCATATCCAATTTTTGCAAGCTCCACCTCACCGAGAAGTTCTCAAAATCCTTGTGGTCAAAATCATCTGCCAGAATGACATATTTGACCAGGTGCAAGACTTTAGTTTCCGATAATAGATTACCACCAGAATGCATCCAAGACATAAGCTGATAGACAGACATGTTGGGAAAGGGGTAAGGCGGCGCAAAGACCTCTGGTGGAGAATTGGCCCCTTGAGTATTACTGCTGGTAGCTGTCGGAGCTGTTTGTGCAAGTAGCGATGATTGAATCAACTGATCTGGTTCAAAGGAAGGACAGCATGGATAGAACCGACAGAGGCCAAACGAGTTGAAGGTGGTCTTGAGGGTGTCTCTTAGGGTTAGAAGAATGCGTCAAATTCTAGATCGGGCAGGTAGTGAGGCCATTTGTAATAATGGGATGCCTGCACTATCAGAATCATTGAGATCATCTGGTGAAGGCTCGATATCATTGATAGATCTCGGAATCCGTCCCATTGAGAGTGCGCCACGCTCCTCTGAAATGTCAAGAATAATAGGTAAACATCGCAGAGTGACCGCCAAAGGGGACACGTACCTGTTTCATAGTTGGTACCAGAACCACTCCTGGGCTCTATCTCAACATTGACTTGATCGATTTGTGGCTTCTCTGAGTCTGAGCCAAGGGTGTGCTGCGAGTCTACAAGACTCGACTCGAACACACTGCATGAACCGCGAGCCATAGCAGTTGACCTGAGGAGTCTGCAAGGGGCAATTGGTTTCAAATTTGGACTGGTCCCTCACTGGATGTCCAACGACTGAGATTCCAAGCCCCTGCCAAAGTTGAGAATTTAGTACAGCTCGGAAGGTTAGCAAAGACGTCACTCACCACAACTGACTGTGCTTTGGAAAGCTTTATACACGCCTCCTTTGCACAATCTGGTCAGCTTCCAACTCGCCAGACTGCTGGCTCTCTTGAAAAAGAAACAGGATGTGTGATGCCTACTGAGTCCCCGATTGTCCATGGTCCTCTCCCAGGAACAGCCTGGAGCATTGCAAGACACCATCAGAACTTGAAGAAAGAGGAATACACCAATCCAAAGTGTTTGGGGAAAGCGCATGGCACTTTGGAGCTGACTAGCTGTTATGACCAGAGTTCACCGAATGGCAAAGTCTGACAACAACCACTAGGACTCAGTCAAGGATGATGATTAGAACGGATAGTATTGAGCGTGAACGTCTAGGCCTACTACAACAGTAGAGAACGAAGAGGTTAAGTCTAAGGAGTACTTACGCTAACTAACCTACTTTTATACATAACATTGAATAGGAGTTTGAAAGAAATCAGCCAATGAGAAAAGAGTCATATGATACTGCGGATGACTAAGTATGACGTCATGATACATATATAAGCGACTGAGTAAGACAGCAACTAAACAGAAACCCAAGCTCCGACCAGTTCTTCTTTGGGAAGCGAGATTGTTCTAGCCCGTGGAGTAGGGGAGCCAATCGGAGAAACCATGGGTGATATGTGAAGAGGTGAAGGTGTGACATAGTGAGGAGTCATGTGACCGGTTCGGGTACTGGACGTAGCTGAAGGAAACCCGAGAAATGAAAAATGGTTTGTATTAGGAATTCATGACACTAGCACTTGCAAGGACTTAAGTTGCAGCCAGTGGCATGGACATACTATACTAGTCACTGTATTTTGAAATTTCAGAAAGTTTCAGCACCACGTTTATGATAGTATCAGTCATTTGAAAGGGTGATGCAAGAATGCGAGTGACTGTGACAGACGACTCAACCAGTGGTTTCAAAATCAGGCGTACTACGTTACATGATTCAGGTGAAACTACTGGTATTGTGAAGGCGAGTTCAGAATTGTAATGATACCACAGACAATACATAAGAAGCGATTGATATAATCTTCACTGAACGGTCATCTACATTCTGGACAAGCTCTGTAAGCACGTAAGTGACTAGAGAAAATACCTAAAGTAACACATACCAGTTATCCGCGGGACGCATCTCTTTAGCACTATTTAGGATGCTGAGTACAGCGTCGGTCTGACACACAGAAGTCTTGCTGTGGTTGCCCACTTGGGCAGAGAAATTTGCAACGGGTTGACAGGACAATGCCACACGTTGACCCAAGATATCCAGTAGAAACTGCACTTCTTGCTCTGCCTTCAAGTAGTCCCTTTTTGAATCTTCGTGCATGACACGGGCGAGAGCTTCCCACCTTTCGTGTTCCGAGACTTCCCAACATGTGGCGTGGTAGAGCATGTGGTGACATTCACGAATGGCTTCCAGATAGTGGACAACACATTGGAAAGAGCTTAGGCTAAGGTCATTGCAAAATGCTCGTATATGCATTCCTAACCTAAATGTAACACATACTATCAGAACTACTAAGAGACATGTTCAAAACAATTCCTACCCTCTTGCTGATGGCTTCTGATGTGTCATTGAAATCAACAGACCAGCCTGACAATCGGTCAAAAAGACATTGGTCTTCAAAGGACGTGGTCCTGCGATGGGGAAGATCGCCATATTTGCTCTCAAGAGAACAACTTAGAGTCTGTGGCCCAGTTCCGTTATTAGCAATATGGAATGAAATCTTGGAATTAGGCATTGGAGGAAACATCTCATCATCTGATGTGGTGTGGGCTGCTATTATTTTTAAATTTGAGTCTATCTACCAGTAACTACTACAAATGAGTCATTCATACCTGATCCTGTTGTAGAAACTAATGATGGTGAGCTTGGAGGAGAAATTGAATGATGGCTGGGAGTACTGGGAGTCCTAGCAGTGGAAGGATAACAAGGGCACTGAAGAGGTGTGGAGGGGTATACACATGGACTCCCTTCAGCTTGAAGTTCAAGTTCATTGCTGGAAGGTGGAGCGAAGTTGGTGTTCATAATTTTTCAACTCGTGGGGTCTTAGGTTGGAGGTGTTACTACGATTGGCATGCGTAAGGGTTATGGTAAATAGGCCCATCGGAGTTTGAATGTCCTGGAGCTCGTGGCAAGTATAAGTCTTTTTTCTTATAGCACATCACAAAAATGGGAACTTAATACATATCCAAAATGGAACTAATTTTAGCACATACCAAGATGGGGAACTGGGTTTGAACCTTACTTCAGGGTAGTCAGAATTATTGCCTAATTGTGCTACGAAGCACTCAGCCGCCGAAGGCTACGCATACTTGAGAATGTGTGTATGGTGTTGGAGTCTCTGCCCTACCGTAGTACATCACCAGTCACATAGCTAATATAAAAAAGCTCACCCCTGAAGTCTGAACATCTGAATCAATTCCCCAAGTGACACTATGCTGCAGAAGAATATAATTAACACTCGCTTGGCCTTGGACAACTTGAGGATGTCCGAGTCAGAAAGTCAGGAAGCCACCACAATGAGGATAGCGGTAGGTGTCTGCAGCCGTGTTTTTTCATTCAAGTACTGATGGAAATCAGGAGGCTGGAGCTGGTCCCAATTTTGGCTGTAAAGTCATAGTACAAGCTCAAGATTCTCACACCGCTAGCAGTGGTACTTGTCAGACTCGCAAGAGGAAGATTGGAGGTGTCGACACCGTCGACAAGGAGAACGTACTATTTCCGAATGGCTGCGGCACCACAACTATCAAGCGCATCTGCCGGGAGAAAACCAGCACCGACTGGCAGACAGTCCTTGATGTGATTGCATATGGTGAAGAACAGCAAAATAGACGGGATAAAGACATGGTAGTTACTATAGAGGGAAAGTAGTTGCAAGAAATTTTACTTACAGGGACGGTACGGTCATGGTAGCTTTCGGATTATGATCAATGTGTGGTAAAAAGGATTGATGCAGACTCGACTTCGCACTTTATGTGTGCTCTCACGCTGCCTTGGCTTCAAGTCTGAGTGAGCAAAGTATCGGCATTTGCATTGTTCAGATGCACGACCTATTAGTACTATGGTAGACGGTGAGCTGTGAATCCTTGGCAAGAGAAGAAGAAGAGCCTTTGACGCAGCGAATAAAAGTATCAATCAAACTTGAACTTCATGCGCTGGGACTCAGAAACACCGTAGGACAATAACAAAAAAATGGAAGACTAGAAAAGAAAAGCAGTTCAAGTTTGTAGCACGAATGTCACTCTGGGCCGAATTGATGTATACGGTATATGCTGCAAAGTTTGACGCATCGATCAAGTGATGCTGACTTTGCTCGAGATTGACACTCGTCAATTATCGGTTGAAAGGGTCGCAGTGTGGTCGTTTGACTCGGACGGTCCAAGTCAATGTTCGGTCGATACTACTAGTAGTATCCGCATCAGAGATCAAACGATCTGATGAGTCAGGTTCAAGTTCGAGTTTGAATTCGTTGAATGGAGGCCAGATCCATAGTACTAGTAGTAAGCCTTGCGCCTACTAGTACAGATGTCAGAGTCCAGGCCGAATCAATCCTTATCATATGATATGTTTGACGCATCGATAGTGATGCTGAACTTTGCTCGAGATTGACACACTGGGTTCGTCAATCAGTATTGGTTGAAAGGGTCGCAGTGTGGTTGTCTGACTCGGACGGTCAACATTCGGTCGATGCTAATACTAGTAGTATCCGTGTCAGAGATCAAACGATCTGAGTCCAAGTTCTTTGAGTTGGAATTCGTTGAATGGAGGCCAGATCTGTACTAGGAGTAGTAAGCCTTGGCCGGCCGCCTATTACACTGACTTGATTCCCTCACCATATTTTGATTGCTCCTTCATTCACTGCGGAAATGAGACATTGATCCTAGTCTATTCTGAGGCATGTAACTTGTATAATCCCACCTCAACAGTAATTCCAACCTAAAGTTGACGTGGTAAGGATCCTGGGAAGGCAACAATTGTAAATAGACCCTTTCCAGACTTTGTGCTCTCAAATTTCCCGGCCTGTACCTTGCAAAATACTACCTAATACCACGCTAAGTCGCCCAGGATATTTGTTCTATGGCCTTCAGATAACACTAGAAGTTGGTTTCAGGTGAGTTCCTCGAAAATTTCGCTAAGTCCCTTAAGACGAGCCATGAACAGCAGATCATGATGTTTTGAGGCACGCTACCAGCATGCATGGACTATGGAGGTGGCTGGTGGGTACCGAAATAAGGGTAGGGAGATGGAGATGGCTGATGCATATCCTGAGGTGAGTGCTGTGGGCTGGAGGAATGGAGCCCTGGGGTGTCATTCAACTGACTCAGATAGCCTTCGACGTGCAGACCAGACAAGCCGCCATTCCTTTGAAAATGCATACTGTCAACTCGTCTTCTAGCTCTCCTTCCAAGGCGTCCAGAAAGAAAAGAAAACTCAAGACCATGAAACTCAACCATCCTCTGAGCCTTTGAACAAGAAACTAAGAACTGTCATAAATTGGGGATGCCGCATCTTTGCCCAGTCTTATGCTACACATCAAAAACAAGCTAAATCATCCTTGCACTCGCTATCATATCAATCTAGATACCGGTCTGAGCAAACAACATTCTCCCTTGCCAGATGCTGAAACGACGTCGGGTACTGAGGCAGAAGGAGGCAGTTGTTGCTGGGGACTCTGTGTATGTATCTGTTGAATATTGATGTAGGTGAAATTGACAATGCATGTTGCCTATTCCAAACTGAGGTCCAGGGCTGAAGAAATCATCACCTTGAGGCAACTGTGGCACCGCTTGGTTCCCGACGTTCAGCGGAGATATATGGGACTGGGGTGTATTATATTGCAGAGGGTATGTTTCTCCCGCTGGTTGTTGATAATTGTGTGCATTAACGTGGGTAAGAGCACTGCTAGGGCTGTCTCTGAGGCTGGCCTTAGAACTTGTACTTGGCCAGAGCAGGGTGGTGGAGGATACTACCAAGGACCAGGGAGCATCTGTGGGGGGCTAGCAGGATGGTTCTCTGATACATTACATGGCTATTCAGAATAGAAGCAGATCCGTTTTCTCTTAACTGCAGACACAGTAGATGTGCAGATCCTCGTAACCTGATTTGATACTGCGTCGGTTTAGACGCTAAGGCAACAAGCCTATCCCTGACTCAAATCCTTACAATTCAGACTCGGTTTTGCTTCTCAGATGATGATATCATCATCATGATGCAACCTCCTTGCGATTTTATGCCTTGGGTTCGAATGGAACACACCTTTTCAATCTTCAGGTTGAGGTCTTGCACTCGAGCTTAACTCAGAAGCACGATTTTTCATATACCAACTTGACTCGGAAGTTGTCTGAGCGAAGCACGTCAAATACAGGGCAAATCCTCATCAATCAAGTATGTTTTCTAATAATTGCCTGTGTCATATCATGATGCTGCGGCTTGCCTGGCATAGTGGAACTCTGCAAAATCCCTTGAGCAATCCCTCACTGTTACTATTCGCGAGCACAACCTTCGCTTTCAAAAGAACCTTCAACTTGAACATTTGCAATGTACAATTGATGGAATTGAAAGCTTGAACAATATCATGTTCTGGCATGTCGCGGCGTCCTTTGTCTTTGTGTCGTCGAGAAAATTTAGTATTGAGGCTAGGTAGGCGTCGTCCTCTCACAGTCAGTTCCGCAGATTGAATCTACTAGTAGTAAGGCTAGGGCGAGGAACTTTGCGTCGCTTGCCCCATGGCATGCAACCTGTTCCAAATGGGGATGCGGGGCTCAAGTCTTCTCAGTGGATCATTCTGAATGATCTCATTATTGGCATTGCGCTTCGTCACGGTCAGGTTTTGCAGCAGGACCGGCAGGCTTTTATGCACCTTTTCAAGCTCATCTTTGAGGTCTGAAAGGTTCATTGCACATTGCGCAATCCTAGTATTTCTGATATAAACACCCAGGACAAGGCCGTGCACAGGAGTCCTTCCGTGGCTCGACAGTTGGCCTGCTGGCCTTAAGCTCAACACCAAACTCAGCCTATTTTATTCAGCACAGCTTTATGGGGCTGATTTCGCTTTGGAACAGAGTGTGCTGACATCGTCCCTGTGCGATACCCTGCATGATCCTCATTGATGTATAGGAAGCTTCCAAACTGTCATACCTCTCCTTCCCATCATGATGGTATTCAGTATGCCTTGAGCTTGGGAGCGCATTTGGGGTGACGATGATGCTTGCTATGGTATGTGATATTGTGTGTATCTTTATGGCACATGTACTACAACTGTGCTATCTGATCTCGGTGACTATGGTCACGGTGTATGGTCATTTGTTATGCTTGGTGGCGTCGCCTTGGAATCTTTTTTGAGGTGAATCGTTTCACTGGCATGATATTTTGAGAACTAGAAATAACCCAACTCAAGCGTCCGACGACATAATATGCTAAGGAATCGGACGGATCCTTGGGACTACAATGTCGACCAGCTCCTGCTGGGGACCATGCTCTTCACACTCGTCACTTATCTCTTTCCCACCATTCTGGTGTACTATATCTTATTCGCCACAGCAAGTCTCAGCGTGGCCCCATGATGTGACATCATGACCGGATCCTTCCAACGATCCTTGAGTTAATCGATGAACTAAGGGCTTCTCCAATTATTATTCAGTCCGATGTGTTTCGCTATGGAACTTGTTCATCAAAACAAGATATGACATGTCTTATTACAACTCCCTGGCATTGAGCTACGCAAAAATTCTAGAACTTCTTCCTCAATTTGTCATGCGGTAACCCTATGCCCAACAGGTAATTTGAAAGTCTCGCCCCAAACTTTCCAGGCCACAGTGCAAGGTGAATTGAATCCATCATTAAATTGTGCCGGTGTTGAAAGCCTAATTAGGAATCTCTGATATAGCACCCATGCCTCATTGCTGGGCTGTGCAGTTCTAATTAGTCAAAGGGTTTGTCAAAATTGTCATTTACCAGACTGGACTGAATCTGAACGTTTTGAGGCATAGAGGGCGGCCGAAATAAAACTTATATGATGCTGCTGTGCTGTTGTTGGTACTAGCCTGGTAGTCTGAGACTACCCAGATTCTGATGTACTCATATGATGGACAGCCCACCAATGCTGCACTCAATAACAATAGCCAGAGTCATCCGAGTCTGGCAGCTAGTCATTCCAGCTATCCCCAGGCCGCCAGCTTTGATTTGGACTACCAGCAGCCCCACCATAACTCGTCCCACTTCATGAATGTGCCCGGGCCAGTGAGCCAGAGCTCTGACATGGGCGACCAGACATTAGCATCGTTTCCCTATACGCCACTTTCTTTCCCTGGCCGTGCCTCCCACTCTGCAAATACTTTTCCAGACCCCCACTTTGTTGATTTACCCACAAACCTTTGCAATCGTTATGATCTCGTCATGCCTGGCGCTGACAAAGATCCATCAATGTCATTCGTCGATAACCCATTCCAGTTCACCCTCAATCCGCATGTAGGGTATCACCCGGTGTACAACCCTTCTGCTATCCCTTACCAGGGATCTGGGCCATCGCACCCATCTCCTTCTCAGTACTTTCCTGTATTCCCTCCTGCCCATCATGTCTGTTGATGGAATACCCACTTTAGCGCCAGGCTCAGAGGATATTGGGCCTCTTGGAAAGCTGCTACATCTGGATGAGCCAGTTGTCCCTCGGAGACTTGTTCCATGTCAGGGAGCCTTTGCCTCCCCCTCCATGTCCATCTGGATCACACAATCGTCAACCACAGGAAAAACCAGTTTGAAATCAAATTTTGGCCATACCCTCGTGTGCGACCAAAGTTGAGGGGTTTAACGTTCAGGTGGGCTACCATCATTATTTTTTATAAATTGTTAATCACTAATGAATTTCAGGGCGCTACTCCATCCACAGCACCTTCGCAACCATCTCGCATAGCGCCTTTACGATACAACGACAAGATCCAAATCCATCGAAAAATCTTCGAAGACGCACTGCGTGACACTCATTCGATCCATGCTCAGTACATGCCCATTCTGGACTGAGCAAGAAACAAAAATGGCGGCTCATGAGGCAGTTGGTTTCAGCAGCAAGTGTATATGATGAAGGTAAGCTGCAGTACCTACCTTAATTTTCAAATGTATCTGAAACTTCCAAAGAGTATGGGAGTCGATGGGGTGCAGAAAACCTCACTGTGTTCTACATATCATTCACAATGCCACCGTCTGCAGATATCATGTCAACATGCAAGAAAAGCGCCCATGGTGTGGCCAAAATTCGGGTATGATCTTTGCTCGTCAATCTGGTCGGAGGATCACGAACCACAGTATCTGATTGATATGGTGAATGTCATATACCTGATCTGACCGCTCCGATACTGATATCCTGCTCCGCTTTCCAACCCCTCCGCCCCATTCATCCTCCACTCCGTCCAATCACAAGTCCGCATTCTGCCCTACACTTCCACTCAACCGCTCAACCGGTCCCCTTCCATAACCTCTCCATTCAACTGGAGCTCTTTCCCCTTTTAGATATATGCCTTCCCTATTGGTACATAGACCCTTACTTCCGGATGGCCGGTAATTCCTATTACCACTCAATCGCTGATCCGATGCATACATATTGATATCTGCCCCGACTTATGTCTTCGCCTATGTAAAATACTTACAAACTATATCCTTGGTACATAGCTTTACTGCATAGTTATCCTGATCACTGCCTCATACATAGTAGTATATAACATATCATGTACTTAGATATTTTTCCTCAGTCTTAATATTACTTGTCTTCTCACAGTTATATCTTGTGAGAATTCTCAGTAGAACCTTGCCTCCTCTGGACACAAGTCTCAACTTGTTGTCACCTCCGACCCTCTGACCCTCTGCTCCGACTTAGAGCCGTTCTCTAAGTCTTCCCCTTATTACTCCGCCCCTATCAAATATCCTCCTTCGCCCCTCTGCATTATCCTCCGCCTTTCCCGCCCCTACCAACATTCCCCTGCTCCTATCTCCTCTCTGCATCACTCCCCGAACATCGCGTCATATGCACAGTCGTTATCAACACCATTTTGAAACTCGGCTACGTGCCTTACATTACTGAACTTGATGCTTTGTTTTGCACAGCTGCAGCGGCTGTGGAGTGTGCTCTACAGGAGCTAGCGAGCGGACAGCTAAACATGTCCATTGACTTTGGGGTATCTAATTTCAAACCTAGGTATACATTACTATCGGAGTATATTTGTGACCACATCAAAACCAACCCAGAGAGCTCTGCTGTGTTGGGAAGAGTTCAAAAACCTGCATTCATGCCAGATTGGTAGACATAACCACATACCATGCTTGATTTTCGTGCATTCAACTTACGTCAGTTACTATAGTTATGGCACGTCCTACTAGTAGTATACATGTAATTTGACCACTTTCCGTCATGACAATGAAGTTGAAGTGAAACTTATGCCTAAGAAATGTGTTGTTCTTCAGGTTGACTGCGTCTACTACAGTGTAGTTGACAATAAGAGAGTCATGAATTCACTGATTAACGGTAACATTCAGATTCCGGAAGCTTATCACTGATTCCGATTCCGAGCTCAGTCCGTCACTGCCACACCTTCAAGTTATTGCCCTCTCTGCTAGGTTGATCCTGCAGCCCATCCCCATGCCAGTTGTAGATGAGAGTTCTTCATCACATCGTTTGGAAAATTGCTGATATTATGAGTGACAGGTCACAACTGTGACTTGGCCTCAGTGTGTCATGGTATGCATTCAGTGTACAGATGCTGACGCAAAGCCCAACGCAAGGTTCAAGGCAAGTCATCTGTGCTTCCCTTTCACGCTATATCTAACTTCTTGACCAGGGATGGCCAGATGTGCGCCATCCTTTCCTCATTCCGTCTGATCTCCAAGCAGCAGCCCAACAACATCATGATAGGCTTGCTGAAATCGAAATATGTCAGTATATCATCACCCATAACCATAAGTCCATGAGTATATACCCTATATACGCTCATTTCAGTCAAAAATTCTAGCATACCGAGGATTCTGCCATGCACGCGAAAATTCGCATCCTAGAAGCTAAACTGCGCTGATGTTGCATGTCAACTGAATGGAAAATGCTTACTGCTGACACAGGATGCTAGCCCAGTGTGACCATCTTGCAGAAACATATTTCGATGGGTTTGAGCAGGACCTGGGCAAGTGCGAGCTCAGGTATGCACTTTCATTTGACCATGACCTAGATGTGTTTGCTGCATCTATTGGGCTCATGAAAACATCCGTCACTGTGATTCTCAATGATGAAGGATGCATAACACTGCCTTTATTGACATGATGTTTGTTGCTCACAAATCACTCCAAAAACGATACAGGAATCAGGAGTAAAGATAGAGCTTATGGAGTGGCGCATGGAGGTGGTCAAGAAGCAAGCAGACACCATTGCAGATCTTGAGATTGAGCTCTCGAAAGCACACAAGCAGGAGCGCGCGTATGAGGAAGCAATGGAGCAACTGCAGGCAGACCTAGATATGTTTGAGCAAGATAACGCAAAGCTGAAGGCATTGGCTGCTGCTTCGGAGAGACAAGGTATGTTTCTTTGTATCGGGGTTAAATGAACAGTTTGGTGACTGCGCGTGTTTAGCTGCTGGCGCACAGCTCATCAATTCAGAGAATGTGCCCATGTAGGGCAATGTGGAGACATCACACCTTCTGGAGCAGGTTTGTGCAGGTTCAATGACATCTTATTGTTTTTCTGACTCTTAAGTAGATCGAGGCTCTTCGTGGCATTGTCCGTTTCTTGCACACAGAAAACTCAGTATCTCAAAGGGCCTGTCAGCCGTGTACATACACCTCCACTAGACCCCTCAGGTCAACCCGACACAGACGAATCAGATTCCAAGACCCCACCCGCGCCTCCTACCATTCACTCGCTCGTTTTTGTCCGGCCCACCAACCCCTCCACTACCAGGATTCATAAGCTTGCCATGTCACTGGATGGTATGAATATGCATGCTTGTGTTGGTTAAGCTAAATCAGGGAGTGCAGCACAACCATGAGTATTCTTGATCATTCGCACTAACAGTGCAACTCAAGCTCCAGTTCATGAATCTGCATGCTTGTGTTGGATAAACTGGATCTGGGGAGTGCAGCGCAACCATGAACATCACCTACCATTCACTCGCTCGTTTTTGTCTGGCCCGCTGTGGGTGAGGAAAATAGACTCTGTGAGATTCAGAAGTCTAACAAGGGTGCTGTTAAGGTCGTGCTCAAGGGAGAGGTTGCTCAAAGGGCTTTGGCTTCAGCTCATGCACTGCGCCCCTTACCCAAGTACGTGCCCTTTAATTTCCGGGGAACAGAGGGGAAGTCTGATGGAAGTCCGGGGAGTTCCAGAGGACTTAGTGTTGGTGGAGTTTGGCGGAACTCTGGAAGGTTTATGCGGGGATGGAGTAAGGCTACTATGGAAGTCCAGAGTAGAAACTGAACAGAGGTTAGACTACCCTAAGGTAGAGCTGGAGAAGTAGTCCTAAGGTTTAACCCCTGAGACTCGGAGGTGGACAAGAGATGAGACTCAAGTCCAGAGATTGCAGGAATGAGCAGAACTAAGATGATATTCAAACTGAGGAGTTCTGGAGTATCACCGGGGTTTATATACTGTAGGTAACATGTAAGTAAATCAGTCAGCAAAGGTAAGGGCTATGTATGAAGCATGTGGAAAGTCTATTACTAAGTGTAACAGATCAAAGCAGTGAAGTCAGAAATGAAGTAGGAATGGACAGATCAATAAGCATAGCGGAAAGGACATAACTGGTGACCGGAGCAATAGCTAATCTAAAAGGAGTTAGGGGTGAGTGTGGAGATGAAGGCGGAGTGCTGGGCGGAATAGCAGGATGGAGAACCAGACTTTAATGGAGTAGATCCGGAATTCTGGATCCAGGAGGTATGGGATATGACAGGTGCGAGACTTATACTCATCCCGAGGGGATTGCTACTGGGTAGCGAGTCCTCAAATAAGTGCGAGGAAACAAAGACTAGACTCTGTCTAGTGACCCGAAGGGTTCCGGTCCTTACTAGGACTGGGAACACAAAGATGCAGAGGGTTCCCGACGAGCGGAACTCAGCGCGCGACGAGCTGGAACTAATGGAACTAACGCAGAACAAAAAGAACAAACGGGGAACAAACGGAACTAATGGGAAACAAATGGAGGGAAAAGAAACTATGAGCCTGCAGGAGGATGATTGGGCAAAGTCGGACCAGGCTTGTGTCTGGTACTTGCTCCAAGTCGTCGGATCCGATGTTGGGCATTTCGAGCGGAACTCACTGGGGGCGGGAATGATGCAATGTGATCAGGAATAGATTCAGGAAGATATTTTAGACAGTGAGTGGAGTACTGGGAAGTACTCTGTAAGTGGAAGTGGGGTCAAGTCTATCAGAAGGTAAAAAACTAAGATCCCATCTATTGCTACCTATATAGGAAGGGGTTCTGAAATGTGCTATGCTACAACCAGGGTGAGGCTGTGAGATAAGGAATCGGTCCCGAGTAGTGGAAGGATCTGTATAAGTACCGTAACACATAGGTAAGGAGATAGGAACATGTTAGTAACATGGGGAGCATAGCTAGTACTCACCAGCGAGGATGGAAGGACAAGGACAGGACAGAGGAGGACGTTCCAAAGGCTAAAAGGATATGATGCGTGTGGTATGCGATTGTTCCACTGGGTTCCGCTGGGTTCTGCTTGGTTCTGTGTAGCGGACGGCTCGGGGAAGATGCAGATGGGTAGCGGGATGGTAGCGGAACACACGGGAAAATGGTGGGAAGGCATGGGAATTATATGGGATATGGGCCTACAGTGGGGATGTTCCCCACACTGCCAACCCCTCCACTACCACACAGCTCCCTGCCTGTTATACCTGCTGTGTTCTTGGCAAGGCTCAAACACCTATGTGCCACTGAAGTTTGCATGTGCCTGCCACTAGAAATCTACCTCGCAGACCTATTTACCACGATGCGGCATTTGGGTGCGCTAGACGCCATGATGCTTACTGCCCGTGCACGCCAAGATGCGGAGGTCCTTTTCAAGCTCAGCTAATTATGTACCAGACTTACTTTATCAAATTGTAGTGATATTGAACACAACATCCAAAAACCCTTGGAGCAATGCCCTTAGTCGCCAATGCCAATGCCAAGTTAATCAATTTAAAAGGCGTGTTCTACCAAAAAGTCATAAATAATGTTATGATTGAAACATAAAGAAGCAAATATAATAATGCTCAACAAATGGACACACTTGATGCTACCAGCCCCCACAGGCAGCGATGGTGCAATGTCACAATGTTGTCACAAACTCGCGTGCTAATCTAAATTTGATGATCAATGCAAACACCGCTTTCCACGAGAAAGCTTTGAATAACCATATAATTAAAACATAAAGAAGGAAACATAAGAATGCTCAACAAACGGACACACTTGATGCTACCAGCCCCTGCAGGCAGTGATGGTGCAATGTCACAATGTTGTCACAAACTCGCATGCTAATCTAGATTTGATGATCAATGCAAACACCGCTTTCCACAAGAAAGCTTTGAATAGCTATGTAATTGAAACATAAGTATTGGAGAATGAGAATGCTCAACAAGGGGGATACAATTACACTACCATCTCTTGCTGGTCATCATGTTACGATGTCACGGCCTCGTCACAAACTCCTCATGGTAATCTAGATTTGCAGACATCAATGGCTATGTATCAACAACTCAAATTTATCGCAGCATACATAGCCATAATTAGCAGAGGCAGAATTACATCCTTCTATAGTTTCCATGGCTACAATATCAAGGACTCATGAATTCACTGATGTGACAGAGTATCTATATCATCACGGATTCACAGGACCAACAGTGATTGAGTTTGTCCCCTGGACTACTACTGCAGTGTCTTATGATCCTACCATGTAGTGGATGAATGGATAAAATTGCGCTTCATACCATGTCACTCGGCTCCTTACAAGTTTTCTGTGTGTGAAGAGCGCAAAACCATTCTCATTGCTCAAGCTCCATGCAAATTTCAATGGCGGCTGATGGGCTGTGTCGCTCCACATTCCGACTGAATGTGGAGAAGCCTGATGGATAATCCAACAAGCCTGTCATGGGCATCATGCAGGTATGATTTGTGGTATCCCCAACTTTGCTTTGTGCCAATTTCGCGTGATACATTCTTAGACTGAAACTTGGGGTAGCAAGATGCCAATAGCTGCCATTATCAAATTGAAACCTGTGAAAGGATATTAGCATTCGTCAGGCAGCACACCACCATAATCACAGCTTATGTCATGCCCCTGTAAGCTCCCGACCCTCTACTCACAGGTTGGCCCCAAAATCAGCTGTTGGAGATCCGGACCGTAAGCTGTGATAAATCATTTGGGGGAATGTCCATCCGGATCACACCAGCTGGCATCAAGCTTCTATATACATTCTCCTGATTACCCAGAGTGCTTGTTCATGACTGGATGCTGCTACGGGCGATTCCACACCCTACGTGGCTTTTATACAGCATGTGTTGCATGGCGTGACTCAGGCTCACTCCAAGTCGTTTACTTGCAACAGTACAATATGGCTACTACAGGAACTCCTGCGATTTTGGAGTTGCACTTGCAACCAGGTGCGGATGAAGCGATTCTAGCCAAGCTAGGATACAAGCAGGAGTTTCTCAGGGAATTTACTCTGCTAGAGGTGAGCTTGGTGTTATATTCCTTCATGGACACACAAACCAACAGTTGTACAGGTGGCTGGACTTGCATTCAGCTTTACAGGACTACTACCTGGTATAGCGTAAGCTGTGAGCATCTCGACATCGCTCCTTTACTGATAGACACCAATTCAGATCTGTGCTTTTTTATGCTATGCCAAATGGAGGGCCTGTCGCTATGGTTTGGGGGGTAAGCTTTCATCATATGTGAGGATCACAGTTTTCACCTTTCCCTGTGCAGTGGGTAATTGCCACCCCCTTGATATTGTGCATCGGGTTGGCGATGGGAGAGCTCGCATCAGCAGCACCTACTTCTGGTGGCATATGTCCTTGACCCCATCATTCATTCATGCTTGGCTCAACAGGGGCTAGTTATACTATTGGACTTACTCGCTTGCTTCTCTGCAGTGCCGAAATTTTCTGTCGTGGATAGTTGGCTGTCAGTCTTACATTTCGATATCATACTGCTGCCCGTCCTGACATCTCCAGATTCAAATACCATAGAGAATATCGCGGGAGTCGGTAAGATGAAGTTCATCCTTGCAACAGTCTCCCTCTGATTGTGTGGGACTAGCTTCCGCAAACTGGGCTTGTGCGGTTCAAATCACAGCAGCGGTCAGTATCGCCTCTGACCAGGCATATTCGACTACCAACGAGCAGCTCTAGTAAGCCAGGGCTTGGCCCTTCCTCTTTCAAACACAACAATATTCAAAATGGTTGTCACAGCGGTGTATATGTGGCTTTGGTATTGTTGCATGCTATTATTGTGAGCTTCGGTACCAAAGTCTTGGCGAGACTGCAGAGACTACTCACTTTTTTGTGCTTGTGTGCTGCGTGTTTAAATTGCCAGCTTTTTTATCCTTGTCTACCTTGTTGGCTTTGGCAAATATTCAGTAGCTTGTGAAGCTCACGGCACAAGTGAGTAATTAAAAACAAGCGAAAATAAGTCTCTATTTTTGTGGCAAGTGCGGTTAAGGAGTTTGTGAATTTACTGATGCTAGTGGATATTACTATCTCAGGTTTCAGTTCCATGAGTGTATCACGTGACGTGAGCTTGCAGATACTACAGAGTGTTATCTGCAGTGTGTATGAGAGCCTTGTTGAGTGATCCATATGATTTGCGTGGAATGTGGACCATGGCATCAACATTAGCCTCAAATGGTTCGTCATACTCATCTTTTTCTGACTCGTCTGCCGGCAAAAATGGCATGAAGCCTGAAAATTGAGAATAGTTTTGCACCACAGAACATGATTTGTGTCGTTCATTCGTTCCACGGCTAGAATCACCGTAACGTGTCATAAGACCTAACATAATGTTGCAGTACCTGTCGAGCTCGTATATGGATGCTTTGTCTGTAGGTAATAGTAGTGGGATGCAGATACAATCTTCATCATCCGAGTGAAGATTTAGGGGGATTTTCCACGTGCTAAAAATGAAAAGGGAGTGCCTTGGCCTTCTTCCATAGTAGGTACCTGCGCAGATATCAACACAGGTTGACAGTGGACACCGTCTCCACCTGAACACCAAATATTTGCAGTGGCCTGGGGAGTGGGAGGGCGCATGGTGGCCGAGTCGGGCAATGCTTGGTGGTCACGACATAGGACAATACCAGATGGTCGGGCTTGGCTTGTTGACGTTCGCTGCGACAGTATGAGTGACGATATTTGATGAAGCCAGAATTTGGCCAGAATTTCACCACTGTCTGCCAGGCTCCAGCCTACGGACTTGGCAATGGGAAGTAGCACCGCATAGCTTAGTCAGCAGCCACTTTGTTCATTCTTCCTTTAATGACTTCAACAGTGCTGGTGATACGCAGTGCCATTAAACGCATCCATCATGAAGCTGAAAAAAATACCATATCGTTGCCCAGGTCTGCGAGAGTGTCGTATCAGTCATGCATTCTCATGCTGAGAGGGGGCATCTCCCTGTCACCCTTGGCGGAAACCATTCCTGCACTATGAGCACTATGGCATATCAGGCACGATGTGGTGAGTTTTTTGGTT
>NW_024537790.1:0-39862 GCF_016628075.1 Suillus paluster | reverse complement strand
CGAAGGTTGTAACGGTTATTTGCGAGCACGTTGAGGCACGATGCATGACATGGGGGGACGATGAGTAGGATATAGAACTGATATGAGTATGTTTGAACCGTAGGGAAGGAGTGTTTGAGCCGTATTCTGCCGTAGGAGGCACTGCAAGTTGAATGCAAGGCTACCTCATTTAGGGTATAACAACATGCATGCTCTGTACAACAACGACCTAAACTAGTTTGAACAAAATCTGTCTTGGTCAAATCTGTACTCTTCGATTTCTTCTATCCTCATTGCAATCCACGACTCACGAGATTCGAATTATCAACCCAGGCTGTACAATTCAGTGACAACGCCTGTACGTGAACGTGTCAGATACCCTCACGCGAGGTCTGCCTCCTGCAATTCATATCCGATTCAACTTCCACCGGTTTCATTATAACTCCTCAAAAGATTATCATTTCATCCAGGTCCTTGTCTCTGTACGACCTTTCCAATGTCAGATTCACCAGACTCCATTTTTAAACCTCCAACTGCTGTCACTTTTCCTTCACCCGCCCCCTTTCCTGCTGTATCTTCATCTATTTCTTCAGCGTCGCCCGCCTCTTCCGCGCTAAAGCAGAGGCGCGTGTCCCTTGCACTTCCTTCTTCCCCAGGCTCGTGCCAGCGTGGAGTTTTCGTGACGACACCGACCTCACCTCGCATGTTGCTGAAACTTCTGCTCCAATGCCGGAAACGTAAGGGAAAGATGCGCAAGATCGCTGGTGATGGCGACTACCGCGATACACCTGGCGCTTTTATTGTCCAGCAGAAGAAACCACGAAAGAAATGGTCCGAAGAAGAAACCCAAATGCTCGTCGAGGGTTGCAACACGGTACATAGGGCTCTTGAATGAATCATGTCTCGAATATTAATTCTAGTTCCCTTAGTGGGGCGTCGGCAATTGGAAGGCCATATTGAAAGATCCGAAACTCAAGTTCGATAACCGTTCACCTGTCGACCTCAAGGACAGGTTGGTTCTCCTTCATTTCCGTTCATTCATATTCATACCTGAATTCTACCAGATTTCGCACTTACTTCCCTGACGCGTACAAGGAACACTATCCCAATGCGAAGACGCATCTCTCCAGTAAGATCCGGTCAACTCTCCCAGACGGACGCTCCATCTTTGAGAAAACGCGTAGCAAGAAACGTCGTCCGTTCACTGAGGATGAGGACCGCGCTCTCAAGGCTGGCTATGAGAAGCACGGTACCGTATGGGCAACCATAGTCAAAGACCCTGTCTTTCAAGAGCAGAATCGACGTTCGACTGACCTCCGTGACCGTTTCCGCAACGCGTTTCCAGAGCTGTATCAAGCAGCCGGCTATAAGCCGCGGAACGCTCCAAAGAAGCGGAGAGAGTGTGTTCAGCCACTTCCCATTCGCTCAGCAACTGATGATCAGTTGACTGCGCACAGCAGCCAAATAGGCCCTGCCCGCAAGAAGCGCATGCAGTCCAGGCAGGGCATGTTTAGAGGCGGGACGAAGAGCGTCCCAGGGAGTACATCGTGCTCTGAAGATGACGATAGTTCATGTGGCGAAGAGGAGGGCATCACCAGGCTGTTCAGATGCCCGCCGATTGTGCACGACCTTTGTCACCCAGATGATACGTCTTCGCCGGACGGACTCGCGGAGATGGACATGGAGACGATAGACCCCTTGTCTGAGCCACTATCTATTCCTGACTTCATGCCTAGCGCATCGCATTCTCTTTCAGAGCTCACGGACTCCTCTCAGTCACAGACTTGGTCCAGCATAGATACACCTCTCAACTCCGCGACGTGGTCTACTGCCTCTCCGACCTCATCACATATCTCTTCTTCTGATTATATGCTTGGTCATTCTCTCTTTGATCGTCGCATGAACACTATTGGCAAGTCAGCATGGGGTCCGCAGGACTGGTTTTCCGCCAACCCCCGGCTTGAACATTCTGCTTTCTCCAGCAGCGGGTCGTCTTTCGCGGACGGTTTGTCTCCAGCACCATCATCTCCGTTTTCCTTTCATAACCTTAACCACGGCGTCGTCGATCGCTACGACCTTTTTCCGAGTTCCTTTCCAAACGACTTCACCTCGGATGTCGGCGCTGGGGACACGCATTCCACATTTTCGGATCATGAGATGTTCGCGCCAAGCAGTTTCAGGGGGTTCACACATCACTCTAACTATGCCGGTGATCTCATCTTCGGTGCACGGACACATCAACCCCAGCAGTCATACTACGGTCCTGGATTCGGGTTTGGTACACCTGGCCTTGGACTTTCAGGGATGCAGCAAGCCACCGGTCTACATCCACTCCAGATCCACACCCCTGCTTTGCCAGGTATTGACGAGATCGAGCTGGCGTCGATCACACTCAATGACCAAGCGGAGATTTCGGGCGACGCCGCTCAAACCACTAGTGAGATTGGAGTGCAGAAAGACGATTCTGAGACGTCTTTGAGCCTCTCTGCTCTGGAAATATATACCATGGCGCAGCAGAACATGGATGATATCGTTGACTTGACGCATTCCACTCCCCCTGCAACACCCATCACCTCGTCACGTCCTCTACGAGGCCATCATCACATGCATGCGTCGTCCAATCATGGTCGATCTATCTCAGTTCCACCATCTGAACACCGGTGTATGTCCACCCACCTGTCTCAGGGCCATGGTGCCTCGCAACCACAGATCACGAGCACTCGCTCGCTCCCATTCTTCGACACGCACCCACTCACACATCCTTCCGATCTGGCATCTATGCATGCACAATCGTCACCATCAGGGGTAGACTTGTGGCGGCCTTCAAACCCAAATGATTTCCACGGCGTTCCCTACCTCGATCTGCACTACTTCAGCAGCCATGCTACTGATGGACATGATGCCAACCCGATGACCATCGACACTTCGCGTCAGGGACAAGCGTTAGACCTCGCTCGCTCACATCCTTCTCAGAAATCAGCCCCTCCCGTACCGTACTCCACGGTTTCTCAGGCACTTCAGACGGCGCAGGGGCTTCTGGCAGGCACTAGTGCACGCCAGCCACACGGGATGCACCACCGCGGGACGAGCTTTGTCTCGCCGCAGGATCTGCATTTCCGCAAAGCGAACGACAACAAGCGGAAGAGAGCCAGCTGGGATGGCGGGGTCTTCTAAGCAGGCTTGGTTCAGTTTGTTATTTTTGCTTTCCCGGTGGACTCGGAATTCATTATCGGGAGACACATCAGTTCTCTCCATCATTTCTTATCTCCTTCGTTCCGTAATTATCATCATAGCATTGCATGTCTCGGTCGCATCCCATACTTTTTATGTTTAGCTCTAGTAGCACACATCATGTTTCCGCAATCAGGTTTCGTAATATGAATTTTATGTAATGGCACAATTGTAATTTACTCATGACGGCATGTGGGGTGGCTGGGAGGCTGGGAAGGGCCGGAACGCCGAAGAACTCAGAAGTGGAGTCTCGAAGGTCCGGCTTCTGCATTTAATGGTTCATGGCGCCCTGTTGGTTCTACTTCCATGGCGATCTCATTACTGGGTTCTTCTGGGGGAAGAAGGTACTCAATCTCCTCGAACATATGTGGGAACAGGATAGCCAGCATATCATTGACTCTGGCGCCCGAACACTATAAGCATGCAACAAATGGCACAAGGAGCGAATCTCACTTGAAGATGAAGTCACCCTTTTGTACCTGCTTCTTCTTCCCTGAAGAATCGACGATCTTCTTCTCGGCGTCCATGGCGAAGGGTGTCACATTAAGTGTTCCGGCGGAATTGTCCTTGGTGTAGAGGGAGAGACCTTGCCGAGCTGCTAGGTCGAGAATATTCTTCTCCACGGTATCTGTTGAAAAGATATGAATCAAGGTAGAACGTCATCTGGAGCTGGAAGGTAATACCCTCGGCGTAATAACAGAAGACTAGACGGATAATAAATTGAGAAGCAAGTAACAGAACGGTTGTTCGAGACACACCTTCCGTCGGCTTAGTCTGCCCCATACGGTCGATTCGTGCAATAGCTGAGGTGAATTGGTGAGCTGGGTGTAGAGTTCAAACTAGGAACGAACCAACCTTGAACCTCAAAACCGTGGTTGACCACGCTCTCGACGAGGAACACGCGGGAGGCACAAGTCACGTTTAGGCCGGCATTATCTCTCTCCCTAAAAAAGTGTGAACACAAGGGGTGAACAAGCACTCGCTGCGAGCGTACCCGTGTAGGAGCAATACTTGCAAGGTAGGGTCCGTGCGGAATTTCTTAGCACCGCTGTCTTTGCCTTTGCCCTTTGCGTGGTCGAGTCTTAAATATGAGATGCCTGCAAATCCGTCAGAACGCTAGCCAGAGCAGCTGATAAAAATCCTGACCATTGGATCTGAGGGCATGTTCAATGACTGCGAAAGAAATTGGTTCATTACACAGAGGAGCGAAGTTTTGTAAAACTGACTCTGCAATGAATCGGCCCACGCCGAGAATACAATGCTCTTTGCACCTTCGTCGGTGAACTGGATATAGAGCAAATGTCTGACCAGTGCCTGAATTTTGCTGCCGTAGCTTCCGTTCGATTCCATGGTTTGAATTTCCTCAAAGATCGCAGGATCTAGCGACAAATTAGATGAGCCACAAACCGAGCAACTGGTCCAACATATCCTTACCAATCACGTTGTACTGGATTTCTCTTCGGGACACCGGGGCGGGCTCTTTGTTCGCCATAACAGGTTTGGCAGGCGCAGGCTTGTCTGCTTCGACTGTAAAACGCTGCAATTGATCGACGTTGATAATGACGCTAAGAACGCAGTTTATTATGGCGTATCGTTGGCATACAAGGAACGCACCGACAAACCGGGCAAGCTCTTCCCTCACGGCGAGCGAGCCAAGCCTTCATACATCCCTAATTGTAGGTCAGGAAAATTTCACAATGTAAAATATGAGTGAACTCGCCTCGCAGAAAACATGTGCGCTGTATGCGTAGTGCATTGGTCCGCATTCCGGAGACTCTAACAAAGGAAACGACTCACCATTGGGTGATGAATCCGCGTTTAAAGTCACATCTGCAAAGGATGCAAGCCTCGTCATCCTCGTCAATGACACCCTCTTCTTTGTTTTTCGCTAGATGGTTCAGGTAACGCTGGCGCGCGCGAGATGTATTGATTTTGCCTTCGAGCTCAATTCGCTCAGCTGCGCATTCCTCCATAGCCAAGGCAATGGTACCATCCCATACGGCTTCGGTGACGGTATCAGAAATTTCCTGCAGTTGACGGAAATAGCTGTGGGCAGTGTTTAGACTAGTATGATTCAGGATCGATCGTGAACTTACAGGATACGTTCGTTGAAGACCTTCCGCAGTTGACCCAAGTCAGCATCAAGCTTATCCATGAGTCCCACTGCGTTCATAGCCAGTCAGTATGGAACAGCCACGATATCAGCGTAACAAACCTTGCTGCGCTATCAAGGTTCGTAATGAGTTTGCGCCATCCTTTGCGATGACCTTCTCGGGGTCCTTGTCATTTGTGATGCGAGCCGCTACAGCACTCAGATCGACCATGACGGATCTGAGTGCTCTCCCAGAAAACTGGTTATGGAGATCTTTACGCAGCTCTGTGAGGTCTCTGTGCAGGACTTCATGTTGAGGTTGAACTTCAATATCCTCAGGGAACTCAATATCCTCGTCCGGCATTGCCTGAGCAGCTGCTCTCGCAGCCGCTTTCGTTCGTCGGACTTTGTGTTCGCGTGCATCATGCGCAGCAAGGAGAGTTCGTTCGGCAGAAATCGCCTCTCTACGGTCTGCAAGCAGTGCGGCATATGCCTGCATATATATCTCGGCTTCGCCCTGAGTTTCCAACGTACGGGAGTACTCCTCTCCATCGACCTGGTCACTATTTGCTGCCAATTTCTGGGTTAACAAGGCATAAATGCGGGTGCGCCACTCCCACAGAAGTGCGGTCTGTTCGTTCAATGCAAGCTCTATGATGTCATTGGCTTCGTCAAACTGCTCAGAGGCGTCAGTATTGGCAAAAGGCGAAAGAGTAAGGGAGCTCACGAGATACGTTGATTTGATTCCGCCTCCATCAACAAAAGGAAGTGGGATCTGCAAGGAGTGCTCGTTGACACCCCGTCCAGTAGCATCAGCAAACAGGACATCCATCGCTTTATTGGCGCTCTCCTCCGTCGCTACATGCGTTGTCAGTGTGAGCGTAAGGCAAGCTGTTGAGAATACGCACATTTCAGCAGATCTTTTCGCAGCGTCTCGGCTGCAGCATACGAAGCATCTTCCTTATCTGACTGGGATGCACCTAGAACATGATACACGTCTCCCTGCAAGAACTTGATACGGTGTAAAACCATCAGGCACTCCCGTAATCGCTGTTGTAGGGCCCGCCGCTTGACACTATGCTCTTCGCCTGCGGGATTCTTGGGAAGATCTCGGTCTTCAATGTCATCAACGTCCTCGTCTACATCAGTGGGGGGTGACATCGCTTGTTTCCCTTTGCCCTTGTCGGTCTCCAAAGTGTCCGGAAGGTTCTGCTGGTGAGAGTCTTGGAGAGCTCGCGCGTCTCTTTTCAGTGCTTCTCCTTTGACTTGGTGTTCTGCCATGGTAATCTTGATGTCGTGGATTATTTCGTTTGCTTCTCGCTCTGCAGTTATGAGATAATCTACAGCACGTTGATATCGATCAAGATTCTGCTCGTTGTGTTGCTGAAGCTGGGCAAAGCGAACAAGCGTTTGAACCTATGGGGAATGGATCAATCCCTGCAAGCACGGAGTATAACAAGAACGATGAAGCTTACCTTCGCCTTACGATCGTCCATGAAATTACGCCAGTTCTGGTCTCTCATTGCCTGATATCTATTAGCCCAGCAGATTGTCAAACGAACAAAAGACATGCCTCGAGAACATCGCCGATACTCTTGAGGGCACCAGGCTTAGCAAGCTTATCACCCGGTCGCTGCAACTGTCCGACTTGAGGATGAGTGCAGATACCACGAAGCTTTCTCAACACATTCCGCAGCAGAGTAGCATCAATCTGCCACCCTTCTGAAGCAGCAACTCCGCGCGCATCCAAACCAAGCTCAACTAATGCTGCCTCGAGATTTTGATCGTAAACCTTTAATTGCTGTCGTAATTCGCCTCTCAGCAAGCGTGCTATGACTTACGTGACGTTCAACTCTTCCCAGCTCAATACTAACAAGGTATCTCCGCTGCTGCGGGATAGTTAATTCGTCGTTGACCGCAGATTTGAGTGTCCTATGTACATTCAGTAACGGCCCGCGAGCTTCGTCAGTTCACTCACCGGATAGCATATCGTTGAAATAGGTCAGCGAATTGCTTCTTGAATGCATGCTTCATCAGACGGTTCCACATGCGGGTCGGACCGACAACATCGTCAACGCGCAAGAACCTGACAGTGTTATCGGTGCATCATCAGAAACAACGAGTCTATCCAACCTTAGAACGCGAATAAGGTCAGAAACCTGAGCACGGGCTGGTGTTCCAGACACCGCAAACGAAGATAGTCGAGGGACCAAGGACACCATCTCTCTGCAGTCCACAATCATCCAGTAATCCAATAGAAAATAAAACAAGAGGTCTTACTCGGATTTGCCGGTCCCCATCATTTGTACTTCATCCATAATTACTCTATACCACTCGCACATGACAAGAGGACTTCTAGGACGGTCAAGGTTTGAGTACTCCACGTCTGCACGACGAGGACGTTTGGGCGGTGCGCGGGCAACAGTCAAGTCTTGACGGAGCACGTTGTATGTCGTGATGCAAACATCAAATGTGTTAACATAGGTGCACCAGTCAAGTATGTCGTCGCCCTCGACCATGGATGTTCTCTCTTCGACATCCATGCCCATGGCGTCCCCGTTGTCAATTGCCTTTGCCTTTGCCTTCCCTTTTGTGTTATTTTTAATCCTGGATGTGCCATTACCGTTTTTGCCACCTGTACGCCTGTGGGCATTGCGCCGTCGTTCTCGTTCGTCTTCGACATCATCCGGGGTGATGGGCACACCGACTTTGGACCATCCATCGTAGATGAGAACTTTAAGTCCTGGGGCATGAGCAGCAAGCTCGTCTACCCATTGAGGTGCGAGTGCAGGGGGAGTGACAATGAGAGTAGTCTATTCGATGTTTATGTCAATAGGTCTTCCAAATGGCACATGGGTACGATACCTTGATCTCCTTCACTTCAAGGTTAGCTTCGGCGTCCCACCGTTTGTTAGTTGGATTGCGTTCAGGTGCGGGGTTCATCAGAATGAGAGAAATACATTCAATCGTCTTCCCAAGCCCTGCACTTTGTTAATATAATGCGGGTGAGATCGGTAGGAAAGCGAGGTACCTGGCTCTTCCGCAAGTATTCCCCCTAGTGCAGCAGCGTCTTCTGTAATAGAAGGGCTTACGGCGCCGGTAAGCGTATTGAAGAAGTGCTCTTGACTCCCGAGGGAGATCTTCTCCCAAAATGGAGGCATGACAAACCGGGGCTGGTGAGGAGTGTACGGAACGACACCGTGTTCCTGAGTCATCGTCTTTCCTTCCCGTAGGAGCATCCAATGGACACTACGCCGTTGGAAGGGCAAGAGCGTTGGCAACAAGCCCTCAGGCTGGAGGGACTCGTATGTCACGCCTTGTGAAAGAGGGGGTGCTGGTCGAAGAATGCCATAGAAGAATGGGATGCTTGCATCCTCTCTTTGATCATGTCCACTGCCGAATAGCGGCTGGTCTACTGATGGTATGGTAAAAAGGGCAATCAAGCGCCTCTGCAATCCTTCAAGTTCGGAAAGGCGCTTCTGGGAAATTTTCTTCGTGTCAAATGGTTCATACAATCTGGGCACAATGATGGACACGTTGAACTGAGCGAATAGCCGGAAAGGTAACTCCTCTGTATGGTCCCAGCCACCTTCAGGAAGGGTGATCACCTGAACGTTGGTCTCGATTTTCGCACGACCTAATGACTGGTAGGTGAAGAGTGCCTTGAGAAGATCCTCATGCACGGAGGCATATTGCATGTCGTTGTCTCCGAGTTCCTCTTCGGATAGGCCGTCTGGCCATGCAACTCGAGGAAGGAGGAAGAACCACCGCTCACTTTTTTCCTTGATTTCCTCGGGATAAGGGTTCATGGGGTATTGCGGCTCCCCCGAAAGGGCTAACAAGCGCGTTTTGTAGTCTTGAACCCAGAACCTGCCAAGGTCAAATGTTTGAGGTTGGGAACGGTCAGGGCAGAGCGTGCTAAATAGAGATAGGAGATCTTGTTCTTCCTTGAGCCAGCCGAGTTTCTTCGCTGCTCGGTCAGGCACGTAAGAGTCGTTGTCTCCTTGGGGTGATTTGGTGTAACGCATTTCGAAAGAGTATTTGAAGGCTGGAAGAAACTGGCTTTCAGGATCAACATTTGGTTCCTCGTAACGACCCTCTTCCCATATGGAAGGATAGATCTGCTTGTAAGCTGGGTCTTGCCAGTCGTCTTCGCATCCGTTAGAGTCATTCGAGGACGATTCTGACTGATTGTCAGCATCTATTCCATCGCCATCTTCGACAACCTTCCGTCTCTTGCCCTTTGCAGGAGATGCGGAAGCAGAGCGTCGTCGTTTGTTCCCCACGTGTTGTTCTACTTCATCATCATCAGCTCCCGGCACGTCTTCATCGACATGTACATTATAGTCTCCTTCGTCGACTGTCTCTTCCTCGAGAGGTTTTAAGAGACCAATTAGCGCGTTCAAGTTGATTGCAGAGCGAAAGTTGTCAAAATATGGTGATCTGAGCTGCGAATCCCAGAAGTACGAATACTTGTGACGCGCAGACTCTGTATATTTTCCGCTGATAGCACGGATATCCTTCATTTCTGTCAGAAAAATAGCTGCATACGCGAGTCCGCAGAGGATGATGGTGGTTAAAATGATGGCGCGACGTTGCGCGTGATTCAAGTTAATGAGAAACGCGGCCTCACGTGATTGAAGGAAATTTAACTGGCATCTCCCACACTCAGCTCGCACCCAGAGTTATTAGTGAGTAGGCCGCGTCATTAGTAACTGCACATACCAGCCCGATCTAAGTACGACTCAGTCTCAGACACCGAATTTATCTACTCTCGATGTGCAACTTCTTTCATGAAAGCCCTCGAAATTATCTCCACTGATCGTTCGCGATTTGAACGGGGTGGATCCTAGGATTCGGGTCGCACTTTATTGATATGCCTTGAGGCTTCGTTAATGCCACCCACTCAGGTTTGTAATTGTCCACCAGAAGATATCTGTTACGCCTGGAGATTGATGACCAATTGTCCATGCACAACGGCGATGGACAAAAATGCTCAGCGCAGATCCAGGCATGGGCGCATCGTAACCACCATGAGGCATTAGATTGTAAGCGTCCCTTTGTGCTTTTTATAACATCTCGCTTTCAACCCACATCCCCAGACCGTCCCACATCAGAGCTATTGACGAACCATCCACCATATATTGCGAAGCAAGGCTACTTGAGATGTCTGCCACCTCGGAATCTGACAAGACTGTCTTGCAGTATATTATCACCCACGTCTTTTGTCCCATCAAATTACCACAGGAAGACGATTATACTCCTGAAAACGATCGCTTCCTCCTTGATGCCGTGCTAGGCTCCGCTCGCAAATTCGTGAGCCCTTTGCCTGGCAACGATCAGGAGCAGTGGGGTCCTTTGTTAAAGATGCTGGAGAGTCTTGCCGTCACAATATCTTCTCCTTCCCTGACCGAAGACATCGAGTCGCAAATTAAATCCATGCAAGCAGGAGGTATGCACATAGTGTTGACGGCAAAATTGACACACATCTCAAGATTTCTCTGTAGATATTCTTGCATATCTGATCCGAGCACAAAATGCTGCTGTTGTGCTTCGTAAGCTCGACACGAAAACAATATTTGAATCCTTCGAAGTTTCTCCACCGTCGTCTGTCGTCATGGCGGCAAGGGGGAAGCTGCTGTGTTCGTATCCAGGACCCGCAATCGCCGTACCAAACTCAGTCGTAGATAACCCTACGTTTACCTCCGAGTTAGCGAACTTTCTCTCGCACATGAACTACGATGAGTTAGATCCGGCGACAATGACCACCGAAGGACATTCCACACTCCTCCGAGGAGAGACCGCCCACCCCCGTTATGTCACCCAGCTTCTCACGGAGATCCTTCGCGCCTTTGGCGAGCCGGCTGACATTCCTCGCATTCAAAAACGTCTAGGCGATGATGCCTTACAGTCTAACGCCACCCTCCCTTGGCGAAGATCATCCCTCTGGCTTGTCAGTAGGGTTGCATTGCAGACATCTCTCGAGCGCACCAGCCTTGGACGAAACAGTTACAAGGCTTTCATGGCTTCGCTCATGACGGACCTTGTGTCCAAAGCGCTTGAGATGGATATGTCGAGCGATCTGCTCTACTTCATGTCCACCAAAATCAGTCGCCGCTTGATTAAGCTTCAGGCTGAAGACGAATTCTCAGCCGTCATGATGCACAAAGCTACTGAAGATATCAAAGACCGACTAGAGCTGCGCTGGAAGAATGTTCAGGCGGCTCAGGCGGATTCCCCTCATTGGGATGCCTCAGAGATGGATATAACCGGAGATACCAAACTCTCTTTGACCGAAAGTAAGGAGTATATCGCCGGTGTCTTACATTCTACCCATGTCCAACCCAACGTGCCAGACTTTCAACCTCATCATCACCAGCGGGGCACTATCGACGACTTCCTTGGTCCTGACGCCAGCTTCTTCGCGAGCGCGTACGTCGAGGACCCCTTTGTAGCGCTCTCTGATTTCGAATGTGCCATCGAGCGGCACATTGATGGCTGGGTTGATGGTGTCATGAACCTTGATGCTGCTCGCATTGATGCCGCTTGCTTGACCATTCAAGCACGTGCTACAAGTTATTCCACCAGAGCGCAACCTTCCTATTCCGGAAATCCTGAGAACATATCCATCATGCTGCTCACGCTATTCGAACTCTGGGTCGCGCTTGACAAGCTGGCTGTTAAATCAATTCCTCTCCTCAAGGAGTACTCTCCGGAGGTCCCAGTTGTCATTTTCAATCGCCTTCTCCTTCAAAAGGGTGTCGCTTTAGAGCGACTCAGACTTCTTCAACAATATGTTGCCCTTCGCACCCGCCATGCTCACTCGGGCTTCTCTGTCTTCTCGGATGGCGCGGACGAGAACACCTTCGCAGTCCGTTATTATTACCAATCTGAGGAGCTGCAGTCATGCAAGCGCCGCATCGAACACGATGCAGACGCTAAGCGGACAGAGCGAACTGCAGATCTTCGCAACAAAAGCAACAAGTACCAGCATCTCACAAATGAATATGTTCTCACTACGTGTGACACCTTTACGAACTGGCAGGGTTGGACACGACACGACAGATATTGCCGTCGGTGCGAGAAATTGCAGGAGAGGGATAGGCTTTCTGTTGAAACTCATAAATGGCCACTCCCCGAGCACGTCAATGATGCAGCGGTGGTGGTATTCGAACTCAGTGCTCCGGTTGCTTTCAAGATGTGGCGATCTTTCACCTTCCATTTTCTTCATGACATATGCACCCCAACTACACAACCGAATCAAAGTGCGACGCAGCACACGCTACTTGCGTGTCATGAACCGCTCGTATGCTATCACGTAGAGCATCCTGGTCAACGTATCACGTTGGCCTCCGCGACAAAGGCCTCCTCGAACTCTCGCAAGTCCCTCCCATGCACTGAAAGCGAGATCTTCATCCAAAATGAGCTGTGTTTCCGCCTTTACGATACGACCAAAGGTGTTTGGGCCTCCGGTCCTTTTCGAAACACTGACCTATTCGATATTTGCACGTACGTGTTGCCGGAAGGTCCGTATCATGGGCTGCAATATTATCTGTCGGGTACCCAGCACACCCCCAACGAGGTCTTAGCCAACCAGGCTACATGCCATGCCGAGTTGACGCTTCACGAATTCATCGCTTTTGGGAGCCTCCGTAGCGGCACCCTTCTGCAGTGGATCAACATTCTTCGTGAATTGCGAGCACGCACGCTCACGTTTCGCGATCCTGCGGTCCACTTGCTGCTGCTCCAGGCTAGTTGTGAAGTGGGAGAGCTTTCGGCCGACGGGTCTAGGGTATGGCACGATGAACTGAAAGTCTCCGATTTTGGGCGCGCCCTGATCGATGAGCTCCAAAGCTTAAAAGTAAGCGTGGAAGCTAATTGGCTGGAGGGCACAACGATGGCAACGATCTCCGCCTTGGCGTCCCGCCTTCTCTCATCAGCAGAAGATTTCAGCGTCATTCAGCGCTCGTACGAGTTGCTGCGAGCTGTCCGAAACACAACTTTCAAATGGGTGCAAGAACTATCCAAAGCTCTGCAAGCTGCTCCAGATGAAGAGTCTAGTCGTGAATGCCAAGCCCGTGTTCGCGACATGGCAGCAATTTGTCGCAGCACCTACGATGTTGGCCCAGATAATATCACAGAACTTCTCCAATCGCCACATGACTTGGGGATCTTGGCGTACTGCTCTGTTACAGTGAGGGATAACGTCCCTCTAGATCTACGTGCTCTCCCGCCAATTCCAAGGTTACTTCTTGAACGCAACCGTCGGTTGTCGCACTTTCTTGAGACCTATTTCCGATACCATGTCGAAGACGACCAAGAAGGCCTTGATCAGGCTATGGAACATATCTGGCATGCATACCGGCGCCACACGCGCTGGACAGTGCTTGAATCTCCAAACTCTCGGTGGCTTAGGTGTGAAACAGCGCCTTCTAACGACCCATCCCGCCAAACCGTTCACCTTGATATGTTGACGGCTCGCCTATTGGTTGATGGCAAGCCATTAACCAGGCTGCCAGATTCCTTTGTACAACATCCTAGTTACACCGTACTCTTCGGTCATGTGAGTCTTCCAGCCTTGTAGTCAGCCAACTGTCTAATGACTCTGAGTAGCAAGTGCTTGATGTTTTCCCCACAAGCATTTGCAACGCAGAATTTGCTTCTAAGGCTTTTATACACGGCTTTCAAGTGAGTTGGTACAGTTCAAGGACAACATCCAAAACTTAGGTGTTCTTGGCAGATATTTTTCGGCATGCGCAACGGGGATGTTGTCATTCAGTCAAAACAGAAGAATGGGGACCTCCTCGAGCTAATCCCTGGAGAAAAGCTTAAGCTAGACATCCCCGCATTACTGGTCAAAGATCACGTGCATTGGCTCAACAAAAGCACTGGTGCGATCGAATTTCGTCCGATGGAGACAATGTGGCACTCGTCCGACAAGAACTGGGTGTTGCAATTCACGGAAGGCGGACACTCAGTCGCGTGGCAGGGCAAGTCAACTCTTATCGACATTCGTAGCCCCTCTTTCTGCATGATAGCAAAGACACTGAGCCCGCTCGAAGATTTCCGATACCTGATTGTCACTTGCAGCGCGGACGCAGGCCAGACTGTAGTCAAGGTCGATCTCCCTCGGTTTGGGCTCTCTTTCTTTATAGACAGGGATGGAGACTTGCATTCGCGCAACCAGCGAGGCATGGTCATTGATGAAGATCAGTCTACTGGTACAATGCTTGGACTTGTTAACCAGCTCGTTTTGCGCCCCAAAGATCGACAAGCTTGCAGTGATCGCCGTGTCATCATCCCACAAGGTGACCTTGTAGTAGAGCCCAGAGGCCACCATGTCCAGGTCACCGTCCGTACCAGTCCTAATCATGCTCGCCGTCCCTATCACTGTTATACCGTTGACGTGGAACTCGGCCGCCTGACAGGAATCGTTGGTCTCACGAATAAACTGTACAAGGTGTACTTGCACGCCGTGTGTAGTGCCCATGTTCCGGATCCGTTGACCAAACGCACCGGTTTGGAAGAAGCCATGTGTTTGTTGCAATCCGCCGCATGCTATTCCTTCATGAAGCTGGACCCGTTCGACTCCAAGCTTCTAGCTCAGATAGGCTCCTTGACTGTTGACCGGAAATGGTACATAATGGGGTTGCAGGAGGTCCACTGGCAAAGTGGCTTATCATCTTATGTCCAAAGCTGCGCGTTCTACCATGCTGCGAGGAACATAGTCCAATATGCACAAAAGCTGCAGGTGCTCAGCGAAACACCAATTGCAGTTTGTCCGAACTTTCCATCACGCGACAAGTCCCTCCTGGAACGTGCTTCTCAGCGGTCCATCGTCCTTTACTCCCGAGATTTAGTCGATTCCTTCTATTCCAGCGAATCGTCCAACAGTGCCAGATATGCTTCCAGGGATGTCCATTGCCCAACCGACGATCAAAAAGCTTTTGATTGCGCACGTATGGTGCGCGACTGGAGTATCACGCTTGAGCCTTGTCGGGCGCTCTACGATGTCTTCGTTCAGTGGAACATGTTTTTGGAAAAACACGCAATATATCGCTTCAATATAGCCGAGAGTGGTTGAAGCCTGACTTGGCTCAGAGATGGATGTCCGTCTACGAACTTTGTCGCCACGCGGATCGGGAGACTCACACATTCCAACTCGCCTTCACATTATCAGCCATGACTTACTCCTCCCCAGAGAATGTGGGACTCGCCGCGACCATGTTCGCGTTTGCGGTTATTCCTGAGTTTCGTGCAATTTGCTCCCCCGGATATGACGTATACGACCTTTCATTTGGAATCGAACCCCTAAAACAGGATATCAGCCGCCACATCTCTTCATATACTTCCTTTAGCAGTAGTCCTGAGGCATCCTGGTCTCGTTACAATGACGAGTCGCACCGCGACTTGGAAAGCCGGCGACAAAATCACTTCCAATCCGAGTGTCTACGTGAACAGAAAGCGGCAGTCGATATCCTTCTTGATTGTTGGCCTTGCTATTCCGTCCCTACACGCGCTCTGGATTGTCTGAGCGGCTCCCGATATGACAAGCCCAATGTTAGCGCTACCCTTGAAAAGCAATACTCGAACTGCTATCGCAACCGGTGTCTGAAGACATATCTGGATTGCGTGCAGAATGTGCTTGATGAAGCGAGGCGGATTTTCACGCCGTCCTTCGAGCAATCATACACATTCACCCCAAGCAATTCAGATGTTATGTCAGTCACCACCGCCGTCCTTACCAAAGACTTGTTCAAAAAGCCTCCGCCCATCATCACATTACCCCCTGATCCACTCAAGCAAAGTCATGTTTCACTGACTGACACGTCCTCTGGCGGCGGGCTTGATTCATCTCCACTGGAGCATGTCATCTCGAACCTCTCGCGACGTCGATCGGACCAGTTTGGTAGCCAGTATGCTGCACATCTAGAAGACAGCAGAACCCATCTACAGAATGAACAATCGCCCACCGCGCTGTACCCGGCTCGCTGGACAGTTGACATGTTGCAACATCATCATACATGGTGTAATAAGCTCTATAAAAACGCCTTTCGTAAATTGGAGGAGCATCTAGCTCCTTCGAGTTTAGCAGAGGAGAGTTTGTTCAATTCTGGGCAATGGCCACGCATTACCGTTACATTTCTGCTCGGCCTCCTCGCCTCCACGTCAAAAACGCCCGACTCATGGAAAGCCCCTTTGACCAATTTCGCCCATATTCTTCTTCGACTGCAAAGATCACGACGACTTCTGAAATTGAAGTTAGCAGCTGATGGCGACAGTGAGGAGTTCGCAAAAGAGCTGGCGAACGATGGTTACCTAGGAGTGGATGGTACGCAGAAATATCTGGACTGGCTTCTAATTCAGGTATGCGATGGTCACCTATGTACAATTACAATGATCGATCGCTAACGGTACTAGGCAGAGAATCGATTTCTTATCCGTCACATGCAAGCTAGTGTGGCAATCGAGATGATTTCCCCAAGCTCTAACAACAATACCGCCCTGCAGCTTCATATGGGGGAAGGCAAATCTTCCGTGATTGTACCTATCTGTTGCGCTGCACTAGCAGACCGCAGCAATATGGTACGGGTTGTCGTGCTAAAGCCTTTGGCTGTGCAAATGTTTCAGCTGCTCGTGGAACGGCTCAGCGGCCTTACCAACAGGCGAATTTTCTACATGCCATTCTCCCGTTCCTTGCCCATTACTTCCAACCATGCAGAAACCATCCAGTCACTGTTTGATGAGTGCAAAACCGTTGGTGGTATTCTTATCGCACAACCAGACCACATCCTCTCTTTCAAGTTGATGACCGTCGAGCAACAGCTTTCGCCTGCGATTGCGGTTGGACGACATTCGACAGAATTGGCCACGCCCCTACTGAATAGTCAACGATGGCTTGATACGCACACTCGCGACATACTAGATGAGAGTGATGAACTGCTGCATGTTCGCTTTCAACTTATCTACACTATGGGCTATCAACAGCAATTGGAAGGTTATCCTGATCGATGGACCACAATACAGCAGGTGATGACCCTTGTGGAAAGACATGCTTGCGGTCTGCACGAAGAATTTTCTCCTCTTGGAGTAGATTTCCAGCAAGGCGCTGTCGGAACCTTCTCAGGTTTCAGAATCCTGGATGATCATGCAGGTAAAAAGTTGGTCGAGCTGCTTTCTGACGACATCCTTGCCGGCCGTCTTCCAAATTTCGCGTTCGACCACGTGCCATCTCATATCAAAGACTCCATCCGTGACTTTTTTATCCAACCCACTATTGACCCACAACTCCTTCGCGACTATTGCGCCGGGTCCAGTCTGTGGAATGGACTACTACTCATTCGAGGTCTCCTTGCACACGATATACTGGTATACACGCTGAAGGAGCGGCGATGGCGCGTAGATTATGGTCTGGATCCCCAACGCACGATGCTCGCCGTGCCATACCGGGCCAAGGATGTTCCCTCATCTAGGGCAGAATTCGGACATCCAGACATCGCAATCGCACTTACATGTCTTTCATACTACTACGAAGGGCTCACTGAGAAACAGGTAGCCCTCTGCTTCCGTCAGCTACTCAAGCAAGACAATCCCGCATTGGAATATGAGGCATGGATCAAGGGATTGTCTTTAGCTTCGCTTCCAGAAAACCTGCGACGCCTCAGCGGAATAAACATGGAGTCTACTGAATAGTTCACTACCTGTTTGGTCCCTCTCTTCGGGCGCAACAAGGCTGTCATAGATTTCTTCTTGGCTCAGATCGTCTTTCCAAAAGAAGCGAAGCAATTTCCCCACAAGTTATCTTGTTCTGCTTGGGACCTTGCAGAGAAAAAGTCTTCCGGATTGCTTACCACTGGCTTCAGTGGAACAAACGATTTTCGCTACCTGCTACCCACCACCATAGCGCAGCATGCACTACCCCACCAGCGTGGTACGAACGCCAGAGTTCTCACCCACCTTTTGCAGCCAGAGAATGGTCATTATGACTCGCGTGCCGCCGGTAGAGGCGCTCGGGAGCTCCTCGAGGCCATCGCGAAACAGTCGCCGGAAATACGAGTCTTGCTCGATGTGGGTGCACAAGTGCTTGACTTGCGAAATGACAAGGTGGCGGAGATGTGGCTGGAAATCAACCTGGATGCTCAGGCGGCGATCTATTTCAACAAGCACGATGAACTTGTGGTGCGCACTCGGGATAAAGTTATAGAACCTTTCTCTGCGTCTTGCTTTGCTCAGCAATTAGACCAGTGTGTATTGTATTTGGACGATGAACACACCCGAGGAACGGACGTCAAGTTGCCTCGGGGATTCCGCGCAGCTGTCACGTTAGGGCCAAAAGTCACTAAGGATCGCCTTGTCCAAGGTCAGGATGCAAACATATTTTTATTGATGACACTTACTAACATATTACTAGGGTGCATGCGTATGAGAAAGCTCGACCACGGCCACTCAGTCATGTTTTTCGCACCTCCAGAAGTAGATCGCAGCATCCGAGACGTGAACAACAAGGACGATGCTGAGGACATTCATGTGTCGGATATCCTCGTGTGGGCGATGACAGAGACGTGCTCGGACATTCAACGTCGTGCTTCACAATGGCTTCAGCATGGGGTGGATTACACGTCTCGCCACAATGCATGGTCCTCGTTCTTATCTAACCATATTCCGCCCGCCGAACTCGCCCGTTCTTGGCTTCAGCCAGAGGCCAAGCGCTTGGAAACGTTATACGCATCAGCTCAGATGGACAAATCTGTTTCACAGACATCGCTAGATGAAGAGCTCTTGGAGAGATGCGACAGCCTTGGGTTAAGCGTTTTGCCTAACAACCGCTTGGACGAAGAGCAAGAGAGAGAAGTAGTACAGGAGATCGAGCGTGAGTCCGAGGTGGAGAGACCGCCACAAGTGCCGGCTGCTACCCATTGCATCGACGAGGACGTCAGGTACTTCATTCGAACAGGCTACATTCCGGATGGATCTCGTGTGTTTACTGCAGTTTTCGACACCCTCACTACAACTTCAGCTGCTTTCTCGGGGAGTCAGCCGTGGTCACGGGACGTGTTTGCCTCGAGGGATTTTACCACGACAGTTCTGACCGCAGACAAAACGGACAGCTATATTCGTCTAGTCAACTGGATTCTTTCAAGCACAACATCTGGCACACTGGTGCTGGTTATTGTCAGCCCCTTCGAGGTTAACGCGTTATTACCTGACATTCGATCAAGTAAACTAGTTCGCTCGCACACTTACACACCTCGTGTCATCAAGATGATGAAGTCCTGCGATGACTTGCGCCTTTACGTCATACCATCACTCCCCGCGCGATGGATGCTACATGACTCCATCACCCGCCAGCTCAACGTCTTTGCTGGGCAACTATACCTTCCTCATCGGCGCACATACGTGAAGCTGTGCCGCTTCTTGGGCATTTACACCGCAGATCTCAAGGACCAGGGTACTTTTGAGATCCAAAGTGATGGTTTCATCAGACCGGACGATCGGCCTCCTGCTGCGGATTACCCCGACACCTTCCAACAATCGCCTATCCCCATGTTGAAGGCTCTCTTCAGTATGCGCCGCAAGGGAATGGGGTACTTGCCTACGCACATCGGGAAGCTATTGGGTGCTCGACGGTTGACGAACGAGGACTTCGAAGAGACAGCTTGATCGGTAAGTTATGGTTCTTCTGTATGCAAGCGCTCACTGACGCAGCCACCCCACAGTAGTACTCCGAGATTATTAGAAATAACTGTTCGTTCGTAGATTTTTTCGCATTCATTATTTCTTCCACTGTCCAGGTACATACTGTACAAAACCTTTCATCGTTATGTTATCGTCGGGCGAGGAGCACTCTCTGCAACTAGTGTAAGTTAGCTATGACGTACGTAGCTAGAGGCGATGCGAGTGCGAAGGAGGTAGATAGACCGCTGAAGGAATGATAATGGTTAGTGTTAGCTTCAAAGGAGGGACGACGGATGCGAGAGCAATCGTGAATCGATAAACGAGAGTGACCGCGTTATAGCGATGGTAAGAAAAGATAATGAGACGAGTTCTTCGGGACGTTCTTCTGGGGAATCTACTGTTCTATTCTGCTCGTCATTAGGAATGTACATGGGCTACTTATACTGTAGGATGAGGAAGGGTCGTCCTAGAATAGTTAAAGGCAAGGGCTCGGTGTTAGTGATGGAAAAGTTCGGTCCTGAACCGCGGTTCGAACCGGACTTTTCCCGAACCGAACTGAAGTCCGGTTCAAGGTTCGGGGTATGGGCTGAACCGAACCCATAGTTCGGTTCTACGTTCAGCTTTCTCCGAACCTTTTTGAACGTGTTCGAACGTGTCCGAACGCCGAACGCGAACACTACCTAGTCCTAGAATTTTGTGATGTTGTGAGGGTTAGATTCCTTTCACGCTCAGTGACTTTCGTGTCACATCACGTGTGTACTTTGTTCCAAGTCAATTCCCCAGGTGAAGAGATTGATGGGTTGTGCTTGGGACACACTGTAGTGGTCTTCAAGGTGCCAAATGCCTTCAGGTGCATCATTTTTCTTCCTTGTTTTCTTTTTACTTACCAATATTGACATCATCTTACTGATTCTTACAGGAGCCTGCCAATGCTACTCAGAGTATTGCTGATGCATTGCAAGCTGGTCTCGAGAATTTGGTCCCACAGCGATGTCCCACTCTCAGGAGGTGCGTGATGTTGTCTTTTGAGCTGCTTACCCGACACTGATGGTGCCACGGCGATGTCCCGCTCTCAGATAGTGTCTGATCTCGTGTTTTGAACTTCTGACCTGACACTGATGGTGCCACAGCGATGTCCCACTCTCAGGGAGTGCGTGATCTCCGCCCCTTGTTTGTGTTTGCCTGCATTGTTCCCAGTATACATGTTATATCTATGTATGTATGTACATTATTTCTACCATTTTCATACTCACTTGTTCGAGGCTTGTCTGCTTCTGACCTATCCCAGTTCCAGTGCTTTATGTTGTTGGAATTTTGCGCACAGGCCACGGCTTGCTTGGGCCCAAGCCGGGCCAGAACATCACTAAGCCCCTCACATGATGCCACGCAGTGTCTTTAACCTTGTGCATAAATTTCAGACGTTCAGCATTCGAACGCCAAACTGAACATGAACCGAACGCACTGAACGCATTTGAGCATGTTTGGTCCAGCATTCAGCAAAATCACTGAACCGAATGTGACGTCCGGTTCAATGTTCACCAAATTTCCTGGTGAACCGGACTGAACTGAACTTTTCCATCACTACTCGGTGTACGGTCGGTGAAAGCAGTAGCTGAAGGGAGTGGCATTGTATTTGATAGAGTAGCGAGAATGATATAAGAGTTGTTGACAGGGTGAAGATGGCAGTGTTACACATGGAGGAACAGTAACGAAAGGAAGGGTTTAGCAAGTGATAGGAATTGAAAGGATGCTAGGTACTAATAAAAGGGGTTGGGTATCGTGCTTGACAAATGGTCCAGGTGTTGACATGGTGGTTGCGGTCAGAAAATGCGGGATCTGGCTGGTCTGCGTAAGGTCTATGCAGACAGACCACAGACTCTGTGTCAAAAGTATGGGAGGTGTCTGCTGGTAAGTCTGGGGAACATCTACTAGCGATTGGCCAGAAAATGCCGGGAGGTCTGTCAATGCCACCATCTATGCCGCTGTCTGCCTCCCCCGCCGTTCCCTATCCCACCATCTATCCCGTCGTCAGCCTCTCCCGCCATCCCCACTGTCAGCTTTGCCCGCGAGTCAGAGCCAGTAGTTGCAACCTCAAATGATATGGATGAGTTCTTGTCATTCTCGCTCCAGACCACCATCGCCAGCACGAATCAGTACATTCAGTGCCCTGTCATCATCAGGAAAAAGCCCAGTGACTATATAGTACTATATAGCCAGGGTAGACTCTGTAGCTCGGTAGTCAAGTCCCTTCTATATAGTATGTGAGGCAACTATGTTGTACTATATAGTGCTATGTAGAATCAGGTAGCGCTACCATGTACTACTGTAGTAGACTGTAGTTCCTCAGAGTGCTACTACAGGCAGCTATATACAGTGGCTCAAAAAACTGTCCGCATGTTTTCACATTTTTCACTATCTATGATATTGTGTGAGAATGTACAAACACATCAAGGACATGCTGGTACCATATTGTAGTACTACTTCAGGGCTTCCAATTGAGCCCTATGGCGTGGGAATTGGTCGAGATATGGTGGAGATATGAGGCTTACAAAATGATGACTCATGCGGACAGTTTTTTGACTCAAGTATTTTACAGTGATAATCAGGTATTCTAGTACATTGTGTGACCTCCCTTGGCTTTAATTACTGCCTCTATCCTTCTAGGCATACTCTCAATCAATTTCTGGCAATATTCTGCTGTAATCCTTGCCCATTCCACTGCTACTCTCTCCCATAGCTCCTATACTCCTTTAGGGGGGGTTTCATAGGCTTGAAGCATCTTCTTGAGTATTCCCCAGAGATGTTCAATGACATTGACATCAGGGGACTGTGCTGTTCAGTCAAGAACATTGATATTATGTTCTTTAAACCATTGTCTGGCTCTCCTAGATGTGTGCTTGGGATCATTATCCTGTTGGAAAATGATGTCTTCTTCATCAATCCCTGAGTCAGCTATGCTAGGCAGCAAGTGGTCATTTAGAATGTCCACATACTGCTCAGCATCCATCCTCCCCTCAACTTCAGCGGGCATACCCACACCATTCCATCTCATACAGCCCCATACCATTAGAGAACCTCCTCCAAATCTGACAGCCTCACTAACCTCTCTGTCTGTTAGAAAATCCCTCTTCTTTTTCCATACATATACCTTCCCATCTGACCCAATCCTATTGATTTTGGTCTCATCTGAACATATAACATGCTTCCAGTCCTCTACAGTCCAGTTTTGATGGGCCAAGCCAAAGGTAGTCTTTTCAGCCTATGTTTAATAGAGATAAGAGGCATTTCTTCTTTGTTACTGCCTTGAGATGAGCTGCCTTGAGAACATTCCTCACAGTTTGTGAAGAGACAGTGGTGGTGATGGTGGAATTGGTATAATGGGTGGCTTGGAGGGCATTATTAGCCTTTCCTGTAGTGATATGTTGGATGATAGCCCCCTTATTAGCAGAGGTGGACGTCCTCCACAAGAGTTTTCCTTGTCCAGGTGGCTTTCTTTGATACACTTGGCTGCAGTAGACTTGCATACTTCAGTTCTAGAGGAAATTTGATGAGCAGAGAGGCCAGCATAGGACAAAGAGAAGATATTATCCCTTTGAGTAGAGGAGACGGCTTTCATGGTAATTATGACCATGACACATGAGACATTCTGGTTTATATAGTTAGATATAGTTTTAAGAGTATGCCTAGAAGGATAGAGGCAGTAATTAAAGCCAAGGTAGGTCACACAATGTACTAGAATACCTGATTATCACTGTAAAATACTTGAGTCAAAAAACTGTCCGCATGAGTCATCATTTTGTAAGCCTCATATCTCCACCATATCTCGACCAATTCCCACGCCATATGGCTCAATTGGAAGCCCTGAAGTAGTACTACAATATGGTACCAGCATGTCCTTGATGTGTTTGTATATTCTCACACAATATCATAGATAGTGAAAAATGTGAAAACATGTGGACAGTTTTTTGAGCCACTGTAGCACTACATAGTTCATGTAGCGCTACTACTGCCAGCTTCCAGCAGCTATATAGTAATACATATATCACATAGTAGCACGCAGAATCACAAAAACAATTGAATTTGAATGTCTACTAATCAACAAGTCAACACATTTTACGACTTGCTAGCCTCTGCATCATCCTGCTCCTCAAGTCGATACTCTTGGATGGCATCTTCGAACGCCTCATCACTGATCCGGGATGCAGATGACGACATAGTAGGGAGGGTGTCGACACCTGCGTGGAAACTTCAAAGCATGAATGTTAGAATATCATTTGCGAAAAGGACACTGTTCAACGCACTGAGCCATGTTGTGCAGATTGATATGAATTCTTTCGAGGAGTTTATAAGGCGCCGTGCGCTCATTGAAGCGCTGCAATGAGCCGAAATGATCATGGTAGACAGTTCCATAAGTAGCTGATGTGAATTTAATATCCTCCTTCAGACCTTGTAACCATTTGTCGATACAACATTCAATCTACCAGTGATTCATCAGCACCATCAACTTGAATATAAGAATAAGAGACTCACAGTTGTAAGCACAAGAGCGATAACTTCAACGGGCATAGGATTAAAGTATTTATGGTATACGACACCTTCGTCGTGACGATTTGCAAACCACATGACATTGATACCCAGTTGCAGTAATTCGGTCTTGTAGATTCCCTTCTTCGATGCCCAATCCTATTAGTCCAAGGACTCAGGACTTGAAACACCATGTAGATCATCAAAATGCGTACCTTGAAAGCAAACACAGAACCGTCTTTCAAAGACTCTGCTAGATCTCTATTCTGTCTTATCACATCGTTGGAATTGCTTGTCCGGAAACTGAAAAAAGACCCAGTCAGTGATCGCATTTTCGTTTTAAGTTCCCCATGCACTTGTGATGTGCGGGTCAAGAGCTTCACAAGGTATGATATAAATCAGATGAAGAACACATGGAGAACAGACAACTCACCATTTTGACCACCGAAGGCATCAGTTTGACATTGACACCTTTGATTTGACACGCCTCATGCCAGGCTGCTTTTGCCAATTTTGTCTCAACTGCAAGGTTATCGGGAAATGGTGCCTGGGTGACAATTAGACACTGGAAAATAGAGCTTGCCGTCACAAGAATCTCTTTGGAGACATCATCAAAGTCACTGGCTTTCATGCGTTGGCGTGAACCATCCGAATTTTTCTTGATCTTTGGCAGTACCATGGCATCTTCCAAAGTCACATCAAGTGGTCGCTTGGTCCCTCGAGCTATTGGCGATAGTTCTTCAGCGTTGTCATTATTGTCCTCTTCCGAGTCATCAGTGTGGTCAACCTGAGCTTCAGGTTGAGAGTCACAGTCTGTTGACTCATCATCACATGGACTCAGAGTTGGAGCTGCTTGATAGTAGTGGAGGTGGATTAGTCTTAGTATAGAATTAACAGAGTAGACACGTACCTGTGGTAGTAGCCTTGCAGGTGGCACTGGCATTATGCAACATCGGCGGGGGGATTTTCCCAGCACTGAATGTCAGGACCTTGGGCCGGGACAGCTTGGACGGCATATTGCAATCTGAGAACTAAATAAATATTTTATCTGTGATTATTCTGAGTTGCGGAAAAGAAAACGGGTGATCAAACCATAGTTTCTTCTTCCCTATCAATGTCGCTATGCAGCTCAGATGGCTCTTGCTCAAAGACGTTGGGATCAGCTTGGTAAGTAGCCTTCAGTACTTTTTTCTTCCGTTTCTCTAACTTCTTTTCCTTGTGTTCTTGGTGATGGGTAATGTGCTGAGACTCAGAGACTGTAGAGTCGCTAGTGAGTGAGACGTTCTTGCACAATACTGTCAGGATTTACCGTGGTAATTTTCTTTTTTGGTCGGCCGTCGCTGTCGACCACTTGTGGTATGCACAGGTGGTTGTGCTGGTTGTGCATCTGTGGATTTTGCATGCTTGGAGGCAACCTTGTGACTGGTAGCCATGATTGTCTGAATTAACCCATGGTTCAGCAGATTTTATAGTGCTATGAAAGACATAAACAACTCACATCTAAACCTTGAATTTTTTTGTTGATTTCAGCACAACACCCTGGGGTGATGATACATTAAGTCTTATAATTGTAAGATACTTGTAATACATGAGCGACTACAATTGTAAGCCTGAATCATGCATTAATTCATTACAGTTGTAAGACAGCTGCCCCTAAGACACACCTACCCTGTCTCCGCCTGCCCTGTCTCCGGCATCCAAATTCCAGTTCACACGGTACCTTCGCTGTCAAGCACAGTGACCAGAAGTGTGTTCCTGACCAGAAGCATGTTCCCCCCAGGAATCAGATCAGTTCACACGGTACCTTCACTGTGAAGCACGCTGACCAGAAGGGTGTCCAGATCCAATCTAAGGTACCACGAAGCATTACATACACACCGCACACATACTTCAGGGATGCAAAATAGACATATATTGGCAATAATGTACACAGGCACATAAGCAACTACACCTCGGGTGGAGGCGGCACCGAGAGACTAGGGAGGTCGGCAGCATGGTCTGCGCTAGAATGAACCACGTTCGACAAGGCTATGGTGTCAGGAGAGAGAAAGGGAGACCATAAAGTCTGGAAATGATCGGTGAACGCTCGGTGAATGTTTGCCTGCTTGGCAGCATAAGCTCATATACCCTCGAGACACCCTGTATCCTCCTCCACATGCCAATGCCCCTGCTCATCCCACCAGCTGGCCTGCCACAGAAAAAATTGAAGGACACAACACATTTCTTCATGGAGCAATTCGACCTCCTCAGCCCAGCGCATCGCACAAGCTCGCACTTTGCACCATTCTACCCTCACGCCTGATCTAGTGTTAGTTTAGGCTGTGACTACGAACATTGCCACTCACTGTTTTCATCTGTACCATCTCCACCACTATCTACGCCACTCATCCTCCAAATCCAGGTCAGTTTTCGTCTCCCCTGCCCAGGAATGATAGCTGGATCAATAAGCGGTCGTATATCGTCAGGCTCCAGTGGCCAAAGTCCTCCTTGCCACCCCACTTTTCCAAGCTCTCCTGCCAGGACATTCAGCGCGTCCCATGAAGCATGGTACCTTGCTGTACAGGCTGCTTGTCTTCCAGTAACACGTTCCAAGGCATTTTGAGCCCTTGTGTTCGCACCCTGCCCGCAGACCCAGTCCTTCTTGTATGTCAAGAGTGATGAGCGTATCTGCAGACATTGCCTGAGTTCTTCCAGCGCGTCATGTGCCTGAGCCAGGCGTAGTTCCCATTCGTAGAGTCGCAGGTGGTCGTGGCATGGACGATTGCCGATAGCAGAAGGGAGAAAAAGCCTCAAGTCCTCCGCATTATCGATCCCTAAATCAGAGGATGGTGATATTGAAGTAGAGAGTGTGCCATGCACGATAGGCATGTATAGCGCTTGCGTGATCCACCATGACTCGATTTTGCGATGTAAAGTGTTCCTCTGACATTGCAGGTTTCCTTTCTGGGTATCCGTGACGTGGTTACCCAGACCCTTCATGAACCTAGTGACACGCCATCTGCGTCATGATCAGCATCGTAATACAGAGAAGAAAACAACCGAACTTACTGCTCTTCTTCTAAATCCAGACCCAATCCTATGAAGACACTCGGTGAGACCTCCAGGTGCAGCAATACACCTGCCTCCCTTTCCAGCTCCTTTGCCTCCAGTTGCGCTAGTTTCAGGCGTGCACCAGCCTGCATGATTGCTATGACAAATCAGCTCCTTTTCAGACGGACCTATTGATTTAGCCTCAAATGGATTTGGCACACACGTGTCATTGGGATTATCCTCCCACCTTTCTACCTCTGCCGTCCAGGCTATGCAATGTTCTTTGGTAATGGCAGCATTGAGTTCTTCAAAGGCCACATGGAAGGCCACCTTCTCCTGCATTGCTTCTTTCATCTTCCATAGCAAGCTCGCCCCTGAAATGCACACTTAGAGCTGCTGCTTCGGGGGATGATTATTAATTACCTAAGTTGACGACCTTCTTCCAATTCCAGTCTCCGAAATGATTGTCCAACGTGTCCCATCGACAGCCTGGACCCATCTCTTTTGTACTAGAAACCACTGGGTTGATGTTTGACCATCCTCGCTCTGGAGCCTCGCCATCAGTGCGCCCAACCCAATGAGACCAGTTGAAAGAGAACATTGTCTGGCATTTTGCGATGTGCACAGGAAGATGGAATTTGGGTACGAAGAAGCGAACAGTTTTGATTGCGTGATCAAGCTGATAATCCTCTGGAAGTGTTACCATCCTGGCCCACAGATTTTTGTGCCACTGGCACGCGATATCATATGACACATTAAGAACTTCGAGAGAGCGGTGACATAAGGTTGAAAAGAACAGAAAATCCATATTAATATATCTGGAATTGGCGAATCAATGAAGTGGGTCCACGCACATCCAAGCAGTACGTACCTCTTGCCTTTCTGCAAGTCCCCAATGCCATTTGGAAGCTTCATATTATGTCAGGCACAGTCGATGGTTCCAAGTCCCGTGGCTGCTAGTCCCTTTGATGACTTCGATTCTGCCATGTTCACTGCATTATGACTAGCGCACATGCTTTTCTGTGTTACATCTACCAATACAAGCTTAAGATAAAACAAAACATGATACATACCTCTTGGGCTTCCATGCCGTGATTGGTAAGATGTGTCTTGTATGTGGTCTCGTCGACAAAGTATCCCCACCCACAGGACAAACTCGGATCCACAGTATCCTTTGAGACTATCTGCCTCTTCAGGCAAAAGTTCGCATCGATTGCAAGAAAGAGGCCATATAACCATCTGGAGATGCATGAGAAGCCGTTATTATCAATCAATGAAGTGCGTACCTTTTTCCTTTTGGAGCAAGTTGCCAAGCATGAGGAAGATTCCTCCCGGGCTGAGGGCATGCTGGGCATAAAACCGCGCATTCACCCTGCTGTGTGGCAATGATGCCTGAAGGATCGTGTCCACAGCCAGCTCGCTTCAGCATCTTCACATGCCGAAATTCACGCGCCATGCGCATGAACACCTCATACCGATCCTTGCGCTTCAGAAGGCCTGTATTGTCCATGAGACGAGCTAAAGAATGGTAAAATTCGTATGAGGAAACTTTCGACTCAAATGACAAGATGTGGAACTGCCAGAGCATGCCAAATGTCGCTGCAGTTCTTGGGTCACTGGTTGTCGCAGGGAACCAACCAACACATAACAGTTGTTGGGTGTGAGTTTGTGCTCTGTCACACCCACAAAAATCCATGGCCATAGGGTGGATGCCAAGGGTGTCGATGAGGATGAAATCATCATTGAACACTCGGTTGGGAAGCAGGCATGATTCACCAATCTTATGACCGAGTTGCATGCAAAGCCCCAGATCTTTAAGAGTCACATTTTGGAAGCACTTGTCATTCCACTTCTGTAGGATTCCGATGAGGCATGTACAGCATCCCAATCAGACATGCCACTTACCTCTACACGATGCATCGGTGAATGTGCGTGAGTATGAACAACACACATCTGACATGATAATCCGGGCATGAAACAATCCTTACAGTGGTATACACCAACAGTGATCCCGCAGGTGTCACAGAAGGTCGACGAGACACCATCACCTCTTCCGTCGTGGCGAAGCATCTTGAGAAGGAATAATTCCCAATGATCAATCCAATTAAGGAGAGGATGGTCCTGGAGAAGGTCAGCAAACAGTAAGCGAGTGGAAACCAAACCATCCACATACACCAGCTGTGCGCTTGCGCTTATTCAGAGATCCTACTTCCACTTCAGGTGAAGGATCCTCATCCATTGCTGCATAGTAATCACCATTCCCATTGTCGCCGATGTTATCACTAAGAATAATGTCTGCAGAATGTGCGTTGGTGAAAGAAGATGCCTCCAAGGACCTGATGACATCTTGACGAGATGCAGCTAGACCACCGTGCAGTTGTGAGGTAAATTTGACCCTCTCGTGAGTAATTGGCAGACTTGATGAAGGAGCGATAATGTATTCATTGAAATGCGACCTATTGCATCCATGACCACTGCCACGGCCAAGTCCAGTGTCATGTTGTCCGCGCACACGACCCCGACCCCGACCATGACCCCGGCTGCTATGACCACAATTATTGAGTTCATGCCAAGACCAAGGCAACATCATGGCCTGGATCACAGTTGTTTCATGAGCTATGAAATTCATGATCAATCCCACATCATGCATTGAGCAGATATACAATACCTGGTGGGTCACTGCTGGTGATGCCTCCACTAGAGCTCGACATTGCGTGGTCTGAATTGTCTGATGAGTCCAGACTTATGGGAGTGAGTGAGGATGTGCTTCGGGATCCTCCCAATCCTTATGTATCGGCTTCTTGTCGTGTGAGAACCCTTCTGTGAAGCCCACGGCGGAGTTTGCCAATGTTTGCCAATGTGAGTGATATAAGATACGTTGATTGAAACCTTTTCCCATCATTGAGCAACCACATCTTTAGCTATCTTCAGTCACTGAGTGTTGTTATTACATTGAGCTCCATCTGTTTGTCCAAAATGAAGGTCTTTCCCACGATGGTTAAGGAACAAACCTTCAGTTTGTCCGAACTGGTCACAGTGGTGGAGCTTTTGTGCGATCAACTATGTAAGTCAGCGTAATAACACTGGTTTGTCGTTGCACTCAAATCATCATTTTCAGTTCTCACACATGCCCATGCTGAGGCTGGCGTTAACCTCCCTGACTATGTGGAGGAAGTGCTAGCAGTAGGCTACTGCCCAGGTTGTGTTCTTCGTTCTCATAGGCAAATTTGTTATGTCTGTCGCACTCAAATTCCCCTGGCAGTTTCCCTTAGCAACAGTCCAGACCTACCTGAAGGAGGAGGTAAGTTTTCGCTTCATGTAAAAAGCTATACCAGATCCTGATCGAACACACCAGATGAGGCTCAGAGTGTCACAGACACGAGTTCCTTGACCAGCGTGGCTACTACAGGCAATGTTGCACCTCCTGCAGCAGCTGGTGTTGCAGCTACCAATGCTGCGCCACCCCCAGTCACCATTGCTGCTGCTACATCTCTCACCACCGCTGCTCCACATCACGGGAGTACTTCTGCTTTGGCCTGCTGGTACGTCATTACTGTTGGATGTGAGACCAGTGTATTTCAAGGCTGGTACGTATCCTCCTTCTCATCTAGACCTAGACATCTCAATTCAATGTTCTTCCAGGCATAATGTCCATTCACATGTAGTAGGTGTTCCTGGAGCTTGTTTCGGACGGTACACCTCTCGTGCTAGTGCAGATGAGGCATATGCCCAGGTGCTGCAAGATGGCACTGTGCAGGAGTTGCCACTCTGATGGTTGCTGCTGCTAGCAAATGAATGTGATACCTAGTGTATATATGAAATATGTACTTGTCGCCCGCGTGTTTCTTATCTGTACTTGCTGCCCACGTGTTTCTTGCTTGCAATCATGATATCGTTTCTTGAACACATTTTGTTCTCTGGGAGGTTGAAGTAGCTTGCTACTGCGTCGGACGACAGCTCACAGTCAGGAATATTGGTTGTGTACTGTGTCGGAACGGTCAGGATTCAGGAATATTTACTATGAGTGTGTCACAAATTCCAAATACGAATCATTTTTCATTTCTTGGTTTTCCTTTGGCTACTTCCAGTACCCAAACCGGTCACATGACTCCCAACCCTGTCACACCTTCACCTCTTCACATATCACCTGTGGTTTCTCCAATTGGCTCCCCTACTCCACGGGCTAGAACAATCTCGCTTCCTAAAGAAGAACCGGTCGGAACTTGGGTTTCTGTTTAGTTGCCATCTTACTCATTTGCTTATATATCATGAGTCATACTTAGTCATCCGCAGTATCGTACAACTCTTTTCTCATTGGCTGATTTCTTTCAGACTCCTATTCAATGTTGTGTATATAAGTAGGTTAGTTAGCATAAGTACTCCTTAGACTTAACCTCTTCGTTTCCTACACTTGTAGTGACTTAGACGTTCACGCTCAATACCATCTTGTTTGCTATTCTCTCTGACCGAGTCCTAGTGGTTGTGTGCTCGCCTTCATCATTATTGGTGAACATTGGTCATAACAGAGTGTCATGGCGGGCAGTTCTTATTGGCATCAGACAAAGATTCAATGTCAAGTCGCACTTCGGACGGTTCAAGGTCAGGAATATTATGAGTATGAGGGCAGACAGTCTTGTTGCACCAGTCACAATGTCAACATTGACAGTAACTGTGGGAGGTTGACATAGCTATATGACCTTAATAGCTAGTGAGCTTATGGTGAATTCAGTTTTGAAGCGTACCAACGGTTAATTTCCCAAACCATTAATCTCCCAATGGCATTATTCTCCCAAACACGTTCAACACTACCACTTAACACTCTCAAAACAACACTTATAATACCAGTTAACTCCTACTGCTCCACTCGACACCAATGGGGGGTCGTCCATTCAAATACAAGGATGACACTGAGAGGGCCCAAGCAGCATGTGAATCCTGCAGAAAATACTATCAAATGTAGGTGATTTGTCAATTCAATGCATGCTCATAGTGAGACACTGGTCTCTAGGAACAAGAAGGCTATCTGTGAAAAGAATAGCAGATATTGTGCAAATCGGACGACAGGCAATGCCCAGTGCACTACCACCTCTCTAGAAACTGCGACAACGAAGCTCTGCCCTACCTCTTGCCCTACCTCTAAGACAAGCCCCTTTCAGATCATTATCGCGCCGGAATCAAAGCAAACCACCGGAATACGCAGGCCAGGTCACTCAAAAACTCAACCGTCACATGTGTAAGATGTTCTTACAATTACGAACTAAGTTTTACTAATTTATGGCTGTCATCATTCAATGCTGCAAAGCCAGCAGTTCAATTGTGCCCAGGCTGCACTACTGGACTGTACTGATGTACCAGCGCAATAATTCTGCAAAGAACTTTGCGACCAGCTCTTATGCAGTGTCGAGACACAGGAAACTGCCATATGCAAGCTTCTCGAGGTCCTCACACATCTTGAAGAGGTTCAGGTTGGTCTGCAGGTACTGGAAGCAAGTGTGCTCAAAGAGATGGGCATGACAAGATTTTTCAAGGAGGTCTGTGCAATTTCTAAGTGGTGCAAAAAGATTATAGCTGCAGTTGAGGAACTGTGGTACTACAGAACATCAGGGATGTCCGACCTTGCTGACAGGTGCAGGCAGGAGGACTTACTGTATGAGACTCTGTGATGTGCTACTATAATTGTCGATAAATGTTGACCAAGGACTTACGGACTTTCAGAGATTGTAAGCACACATATCTGCCGGGTCCTTGTAAATTGTAATGCATTAACTTTATCGTAGTTATTATAGAGAATAAGTTGCATTCTTACACTCTTCCGCCCTTCTCACTCAATGTCTCAAAAACTCGAAGCACAGTACCTGTCTCCAGCTCAATGCGCATTTCTTGCTGAACTATATGACGGATTCGACAAGATTCCCATTAGCGACTATGACAAGTTCTTGGAGTCTGTTTATGAGGTATGGTTCGCTCGATGGCCTGAGTGCGATGTCTACCTTTCCTACCACGGCGTCTACCCGGGTGGGGATACCACAACAATTAGCAGCTTGGGGGAAGCTATAATCCAGGTGTGGATTCCAAAACACCGAGAGGTAAAGTTCTATTTGCTTCTATTCTACTTCAACCTTTGATCACCCTTGGTTCGCAGTTGATTAAGAACTATTTTTCAGGAGAAAGGCAGCTTGCTTGCGCAATGACTTTGACACCGCCAGACATATTAGAGTTTACTTGGATATGCATGCCATGCATACCAGAAGACTGGACTTAAAGAACCCGCAGACAGCTGAATACACCCGCGGGTTGTATGTTGTACAGATAACTCTAAGATAGATATATTGAGGTTCTTTGTAGCATAGATAGATGTTCGTGTTCACATTGAGATTCTCCATTTGCAGCAAAGTTGGATACCAAGTAATGCATTAGCATCTGGTATATACTTGTGACATCGAGATCCTCCATTTGACAGTGAAGTTGAATATTGACAGCGACTAAGTAATACATTGTATGTTCTGTGTCTCCGTTTGACAGCAAAGTTGCATATCAAGCAATGCATTATATGTTCTGTGTCTTGGTGCGCTATACTCATACTCAAACCCCCCTTGCCTACGTGTTCGCGCAGTGCTCAACACAATGGCTCCACTGACATGGGCTATGGATGAGCAAGATGTCATCCTGATGTCAATGTTAGCTGAATATCGCACTTACATGCCGACAAAAAATTACACGGAGTTCTGGCCCAAAATCAACAAGAAATTTTTTGCCCAATGGCCAGTCCATAAAATATACTATCCCGATGTTGATGACGAGGACGAGCTGACTGAGGAGCAAAAGGAGGTGTATAAGACACCATTAAAAAAGCGAAAAGAAGTACATGTTCACTTACATTATCGAAACATTTGCTTACTGTCGATCACAACAAATCGTGCGCTGGTATTGGTGGAAGACAAACCCTGCGCGTCTTGCATGTTCAGGTGGTTCGAGAGGAGTGCTTGCCATGGAAAAAAACACTCACAGGAGGCACATCCATGTGTGTGCCAAAGGAAGTTGAGGTTTACTCGCAGATGTACTATGCCGACCACATCAAGCAGTCAGCCGACAATGCAATTGCAGAGGGGGGAATTACCTCGCGTGGCTCTACGCTCCGCATGCGTCGTGAGATCACAGCAGAGAAATACGAGGTGGAGTCGATTGCTGTGAAAGAGAAGGTTAAGAAGGAGCACCAAAAGTTGAAAAAGAAGTTCAAGAAAGCCCGCAAGGTCGCCCAAGCTAAGGTGAGGGAAGAGGTAGACGACAATACCAAGATTAAGTATGTACTTTTACTTTGAGCATTTCTTCAGCAAGATTCACCGTTATGCAGGGCAATCCATGACCTTCTGGTGGTGTTAGATCGTATCTTCCGACACCTGAGCCACATGACTGGCGGATGGAAGTTCTCCGTCCTCATGGGTGGCCACGATCCAGAAGTTGGGGGTAATATACGATTCTTCGAGTATGTGCCAAGTTATCTATCTATAATCAATCAGTAATTAAATCATCCAACAGTTATCACCTTGGTGAATGCGCTGCTGGTGGCCAGTTTGCAGACTCGTATGTCATGTACAGTGAGGTTCTTAAGGCATTTGCGAGTTTTGTGGACAGTACTATCAGTAAGTGATTGGCATGGGGAATCGTGTGCTTACTGATGTTAAACTTGATGTTTAGAGCACGAGAACTCTCTCCCAGCTACCAACCACGACCACGACAGAGAGAGAGAGATCGAATGTGATGATAACAACTCGGATGATGAGGGTTCAGATAGTGAGGTGGATGAGGTTCGCAGTGGTGAAAGTACCACTGCGGCAAAAGTACCAGGGGGCAATATTGGTCCTGGAAGCTCAAGGGAGTGGGGCGCGCTTTATCAGTTGACTCCAAACGAGTGTAATGCATCACCATCACAAACACAGTTCAACTTACTCGCTCAGGTGGGCTCAAGGTTAATGCATCACATTCACGAGTTTAATGGAACTACGCCACAGGACTTAAGCTTACATATGCAGGACTTAAGCTCACATATGCATGACTTGGACTTTCTCACTTCCACTGAGCCATTCGACTATGAGGCTGCAATATCCTCTTTTCTGGAGACATCTGTTGGGGCCAGCATGGATTCAGAGGGCAGCGCTGACTTACATCTGCCTTTTCTGCCTCCTGTGGGGCGTGAAGTTCCAATCCTTCCATTTGTCTGGCCTATGCCTCCTACTCCCCTTGCTTTTCAGTTAGACCCAGTGCTCCATGGTCCTCAGCCTCCTATGTCCATTGAAGCTCCTGCTCATACTCTCTCTGCAGCGCCTGCTCATACTCTCTCTGCAGCGCCTGCTCATACTCTCTCTGCAATGCCTGCTTACACTCTCTCTGCAACACCTGCTCCCCCTACATTCCAGCAAGCATCTGCGACACCCAGACCTCCTACTCCCTCTACTTCTGCTCCCCCTACATTCCAGCCAGCACCTGCAACCCCCAGGCCTCCTGCTCCCTCTACTTTTGAGCCAGAGTCATTGATCCCTGCACCTCAGGCATCTCAGTCAGCACCTGCGTCTGAGTCTCGTGCTCCCTCTGTGTCTGCTCCCTCTGTGTCTGCTCCCTCTGTGTCTGCTCCCTCTGCATCTGAGCCAACACCAGCACTTTCTGTATCAGCACCTGAGCCTCTTCCGGTCTCAGCGTCTCAGCCCATTGCTCGCCATATTGAAGAAGAACAGCCTGGCGCTCAGCATACTGGTAGGGCACGCCAATCAGTCCCTTTCAATTGCCATGAATTGGACAATGTCATCGGTGATACTCCTCAGTGGTCTGGTCAAGTAGGCGGAGGTGCAAATGCTACATCAACAACACAGGGCTCAAAACGCGGCAGCAAACACAATGCTGAGAACACTGGTAACACATCTAATAAAAAGTGAGTGTTGTTGAATTTTTGTCATTTTCCATCATTGAGTTCTCGTTCAGAAAATCTAAGGTTGCATGATTGCAAGTGCCATCCATCTTACTGTTGGTTGTACATATTGCCTAACATCTTGATTCTTTGTGGCATGCATACTTCAATTAGCAGTACCACACTGTGCCATCTGTCTTACTGTTAGCCGTACATATTGCTTAAAATCTCAAATCTGTTTCAATCTAATCTATTGGTTGTTCTCAACTACATGTGAACAAGAATTGCCAGACCTTGTTAAGCTATGACAATGTATACTTTGAAGTTTGTCGCTACAAGTTTGGACTTCAATGAAATTTTGGACGCTCAGGAAATGCCGCCATCGAAGTTTGACAAAATTTGGGACACTCGGGAAATGCCATTGTCGAACTTTGTTGCTCAACGGTTGAACGAAGTTTTCAGAAGTGTGGGGTATGTATGCGCTATCCCCAACCAACACAGCCACGCAGCACGAAGGCAAACCAACTTCTCTATAAAGGTAGCCAGGTACAGGAAGGCCCGCTACCAGCCTACCACCCACATTTAAAGGGTCCGAGGGTAAGGGCTCATAAGGTACCCACTCACTTTTAATGGCCAGGGTAGGTAACCCGATTTTTAATGGCCGGGGAAGCTGGATTAGGCAACCAGAAGCGCCCCTGCTGGGCAATAGCGCTAATGCATCACTCCTGTAAGGTACCCACCCAATTTTTAATGGCCGGGGAAGCTGGATTAGGCAACCAGAAGCGCCCCCGCTGGGCAATAGTGCTAATGCATCACTTAGAGTGCTAATGCATTACTGATGCATTGGGATCCTCGAAGATTCACCAAGGATTCTCGATGAGCAGTAGTAACTGTTGATGCATTACAAGTGTCTTACAGCTGTAATCCCTTAATGCATCAAAATGACACTATGGGCTGATTTCAGGGCTTGTAAAGTTCAGACCTCAAAGCTGTGATCAACGGACGTGAAATTATAAAAAGCAGCGAGTGTACCATTACTACATTGCAATATTTTCATTACCATGGATAACTCAGTCAACAAGTGGTATGGAGTCTGCATCAAACACTCACTGGCGTGCTCTGACAAATTGTATAGTCCCGTGTCACCAGCCATAGGCGACAAAACAGCTACTGGTAAAAATGGAAATGTTATCATCAAAAGGTTAGCTGCATGTTTTCATCACAGCCCATATACTCACTGGCTTGCAGGCCAAAGCTCGATGAGCCTATGTATCCGCTTCCTCCACCATTTCACCAAACACCCGGCCCTATCGTGGTTTCTCAGTCCTACTTGCAAAGACTAATTTTGGAGCATTGGGAGGCGGAAGTGAAGGGTTGCGAGCATGCAAAAAATTTGCGGCTCTTAGAAATAGTGCCAGGTCCAGCTCTTACCATATTGCAAGCAAACTTGCGAAGACTCATCATAGAGCGCTGGGAGGTAGAAGTCAGGCATTGTGAGAAGGCCAAACGGGCGCAACTTTTAGAGTTAGTTCTTGCCGCTGTGGGTACAACAAGTGCAGCGGAGAGAAATTGATCTACTACACAGTTGGGTCTTTGCTGCCTGCTGCCTTGCTTGGGAACAAGTGTGTTCGACCCTTAAGGGGATTGCTACTGGGGAGTACTAGTCTCTGTCTAAACGACCCTAATCAACCCTCCCGCAGGTAGGATGAGGATCCGCAAAAATGCGGAACAAGCGGAACAAGCGGAACTTGCGCGGAACAAGCGGAACAAGCGGAACTCGCGCGGAACAAGCGGAACAAGCGGAACCCGAGTGGAACTCAAGCGGAATGGAAAGGAATGAAATGGAACTCAAACGGATAAAGCGTGGAACGTACTGATTCGTTGGAACTCGCAGGTGAAGTCGAAGGAAGTATATCACAAGGTTAGATTGATAGTGGGCATAAGTCAAAGCGGTCCTCTAGTAAGGTGAAGGAAAAGTGGGAAGGTAAAAGATGGGATTCAATAAATTACCCCCAAGCCCTGAGTACCACTACTTAAAGGGAAGATTATTTTCAAGGTACACTGAGGTACAGGTAGTAAGTTCTCAGGAAGTGGAAGTGAAGGCAGGCAGTGCACATGGGCGCAATACTCAGGAATAGGGGTCCGTGCCATAAGGGCATGTGTCAGTTTGATCCGGATAATGTTAGGAACAGCGGGAAGAGGGATACAGTGTACCAATGGACCTGGAAGGATGGGGACAGGACATGCAAAGGTTGTCCAATGATGCGTGGGAATATCGGATAGTGCGGGCAGGTTCCAAAGGATGCGCGGGAATGCGGAACCCATCGGACGATGCACAGGAAATGCGGAATGTGTGGAATATGCAGAACCGATGTGAGAAGATGTGGAAAGGACGGGGTTTTACACCTACAGTGGGGGAATTCCCCACACTGCCCATGGTATATCCAGACTAGTGTAATGTGGCGCGCCGCACAGTAGTGACAAGTGTGGTGTGGCGAGGTCTAGACCAGGGCCTGCCTTTTAAAAAAAATTACCGTCAAACCTGCCTTTAAAAAAAATTTACCATCAAAAACATTGCAAAGTTAGAAAGCAACCTCTGAAACACTCACCATGCCTCACTGTGGATTCTGTACCAAGGAGATGCCCACATTGGGAGGTGTCAAGAAACATGTCACAGGACGCCCTGAATGCAGAAGGCAATGGGAGCTGCTGGTTGAAAATCAAAATGACATCGGCGTACCTAGTATAGACACTGACACTAACACCAACTCTAACACCAACTTATTTTTGCCACATTGCCGCTCACACTCTGAGTCTTCCCAACCTGATGCAGACAATGCAACAGCACCAAAAAATCGATGGGTCACCATTGAGGAGGACGAAGATGAGGACCACAGGTGACATTTCGAACAATGCGCTGGCGCTGGCCAAACACTGCATGAAGGACAAACCAGCTTTGAAAGGTTTCAACAGTATAAGGAGGGTGAGGGCGAGGATGAATGGGCTTCCCTTTGTGATGCGTACGTACCAATTTATGTCTGTCATGTCTGCAAAGCAATTAATTTCAGGTCGCAAGGGAGGAGTGGGGACTCGCCGAGTGGCTTGTTAGAAGCCTCGGCCAGACTCAAACAGACAAATTTCTAAAATCACCAATAGTAAGTGTAGTGTTGAAATTGAAGAATTTGTACTAACTGTAGCGATAGACACAAAACCAAATGAAACCTTCATTTCACAATAACTGATCTTTCCTCCAGAAAGTCGACAAGCTCCCACACAGAGCTGCCTGGAGTTGCAAAAAGGTTACTGTCCAGGGAAATAAAACAGATGAGAAGGGCCAGATGTTGCATGAAGACATGGAACTGTGGATGCACGATCCTGTTGAGTGCATCAAAGACCTCATTGGAAATCCATTGTTCCGCGATCATATGGTG